>NC_056725.1:1303159441-1303174441 GCF_019279795.1 Protopterus annectens
TCGATCTGATCTGTTCCTCATAATATCTGTGGTTTGTAAATGTTGCAATGCTTGATGTTTGATGGTGTAGTAGTAGCATTGTTGCCTCACAGCTGCAGGTTCTTGGGTTTGATTCTTGGCTGGGGTTCCTTCTTTGTGGGGTCTGTATCTTCTCCTGTGTTTGTGTGGGTTTGCTTTTGTGTCCTCCCATGTTACAAAGACATGTCTGCATTATTTCTTACTGGGCCTCTACTGAAAATTGTTTATTTGTTCCAAGTCAGACTGTCCTGATTAAAAAATGTTAAATAAAATTGACAGGCATTTGAATTTCAGACTTAAGGGTTTCTGAATGTTTAATTCCTTGCGTATTTGATGGTGCAGTGGTAGTATTGTTGCCTCACAGCTATAGGTTTTCTGGTTTGATTCTTGGTTGGGGTGGCTTCTGTCTGCATTTCCTCCCTGTATTTGTGTGGATTTGCTCTGGTGCCCTGCCATTTTACAAAGACGTGTCTGCAGTATTAATCCCTGCGTCTCTGCTGAAAATTGTTTTTGTTCTGTCCGCAGTAAAATTGACAGGCATTTGAATTTCAGACTTCAGGTTTCTGAATGTTTAATTCCTTGCATGATTGATGGTGCAGTGGTAGTATTGTTGCCTCACAGTTATAGGTTTTCTGGTTTGATTCTTGGTTGGGGTGGCTTCTGTGTGGAGTGTGCATCTCCTGCCTGTGTTTGTGTGGATTTGCTCTGGTGCCCTGCCATTTTACAAAGATGTGTCTGCAGTTTTAATCCCTGCGTCTCTGCTGAAAATTGTTTTTGTTCTGTCCGCAGTAAAATTGACCGGCATTTGAATTTCCAACTTCATGTTCTTCAGAATACATAGTAGCACAACCTTTTTTTTTTAGCAATTTTCGAAGTTTATAAGATGAATATTTTAAATTTGTCCCTATTTTTGGGACTGTATTCCCCATTATTGGCTTCTGCCCAGGTTTTTGTGCTAAGGCTGACAGCTATGGCAAGAACTGAATTCACTGAATATGTTTGAGGGCTGTATTCCCTCATTACTGGGTTTGTCCAGGTGTTTTGTACTAAGAGGTTGACAGCTATGGTGAGAACTGAATTCACTAAATGATAGCCATTTAAGTTTCAGTCTTCCTCTCTTACAAAGCATCTGATGTGGCGAGTGGTATGTTACTCTGACTGTTTTTGCTCAGGGACCTTGGCAGTAAAATATATGGTGGCAACACAACATTTTATTCTAGCAACTTTCCAAGATTATACAAGCAATGTTTAATGTGTCCCTGTTTTTGGGCTTTTGACCCCCACCAATACATTTTGGCTTTTTCCAGTTTTCTTGAGCTGCGAAGTTGAGATGCAGTTGAGTATTGAGTAGATTTTACAAGGAACTGAGAGCTGCAGGGGAATAGAAGTTTAGTGCTTTGCCAAGTTAATACTATAGCACAACAGGCTGTGTACTTGCTTTTGATGCAGAAGGTTGTGGGTTCTACTCCCACAAAGGGTAGATACTGTCGTACTGAGAATGTTCTCCTTGGTGAAGATACTAACTATGAGTTTGTTATCAGTTTGCCATCCATTTCCTCTTGCAATATTATTACTAGCTTATCATTTTTTTAATGTAATATAGACAATTTATTCCTGAGGGGCAACAGACACTTTATTTTTCGATGAAACCATGAAATATAAAGGTGATTGCTAGCAGCAACCACTTCATTAGTTACAGATTTCTTTAATGTGGAATTATTTAGATGACTGACTTCAGAGATTGTGCATATTTACTGATAATGGACTGTAGAATTGTGCATATTTACTGATAAAGGTGGACTGTAGAATTGTGCATATTTACTGATAATGGTGGACTGTGGAATTGTGCATATTTACTGATAATGGTGGACTGTGGAATTGTGCATATTTACTAATAATGGTGGACTGTGGAATTGTGTATATTTACTAATAATGGTGGACTGTGGAAGTCTGAGTAGACGTTTTTATGATAAATGTTCTCAACTGGGCAGTTTTGCCATTATGGGTGCATATGGTTTGTTTCATTGCTTACTGGAAAAAATGTTCAAAACAAATTTAAAACATCCTGTAACAAGTGTACTGTATTGTACAAGGAATATAATTTTAGTACAATGAGGAAGGTGTATCAAAGAGCACATGTATGTTTCATATGCAAGGAGCCTATGATTCAAAACAGCCCAAAATTAATCTTTATCTGCCACTGGCAAAATGTATTTTCCTTGAATGTGGGTTTCAATGCTGTTTCAATGAATGTGAGTTTCAAGGGCAGAGAAGTTTTAATGCTAAGTTTTCATTGTGAGACTGCATTGCTTTGTTTAACAGATGACTTAGTGTTTGTGCTGTAAAATATAAAATAAAACTTTCAAATGAAGTCCAACTCATCATAGAAGTAAAGCAGTATGCACATTAGTGTTTATGGTAAATGGAGTGAAATAGCCAAGTATAATGGTTCATTGGAATGGCTGCAGAGGCTCCATTCAACCATTATTTTGTCAGGGGGGGAAGGGCAGCAAACTCAGACAGGCCCAGCTGAACTATACCTCCCAACTGTCCAGATTTTCAAAGAATGAATAGATTTTTGCTTCTTATTTTTGGTTTGTTCATAAAATTTGTAGTTTTAATTCCTAAATGATTTGCCAGAAGTCACTGTAAGTTTCAGACTTCATAACCTTCAGAAAAATGCATGTTAAAGTAAGAGCTGTTCTATCAACTGTCTCAATTTATACAAGAGCAATTTTTAGTACTGTTTATATGTGCCCCCAATATATTTGGCCTTGTTCAGATTTACTGCATTAACAGGTTGAGAGGTACATGCAAATAAATTGCTTTATAGAATTAGGCATAGCCAACCTCTCAACTGTCCCCAATTTTGGCTCAAAATGTTGCTCTTCCCCCTTATAATCCCTCCGCAAAATAGCAATTTTGGAAGAAAACATGGAGGGTTTACAATTAAGAAATAACTGTAATAATCAAAGTTATAGATTACTTGAAATGCATGTAGATTCTTTTATATTTTGTCAGCTGCTCAAGGTAGCAGTACTAATATTAAAGTGTCCCTTCTTTGACAGGTAGCAGCTGTATTGTGTGTCTATTTTATATTTTTGCATCATGTTTTGTCCATTTTTCATAAAATTGTGTTTTTGGCAAATTAGTGACATCACTAAAGACTGAAGTTAGAAAATGACAGACATTTGAGTTTCAGATTTTATACCCTTCAGAAAATTCATACTAATGCAAGACCTATTCTATTATCTTTCTAAGTTTATTAGAGCAATATTTAAAAATTGTCCTTATTGTTGGGCCTTTGTCCCACTTCTGTGTATGGCTTTGTCCAGATTTCTTGCTCTTGAGGTTGAGAGGTATGACAAATGTGTCAGGGCCATCACAGTCAGCCAGAGAGATTTCAAATTGTGACATGCTTGTTGCACCCCACTCCCCCATGTAGTGACTCTGGATGTGTCCAAGCAAGGCAAGGAGTAGTTGTATCTACCTTGGATGGGGAGGACACACTGCATAAGTACTACAGTGGCTTTTCATCTGTCCTTGATTTTGCAGAATGGTCTGGTTTCTGTCATATTTTTGTACTGTTGATTTATGCTTATTACTCAAAGTGCCTGTTGCTCTGTGTTTTAAGTAGCAATGCTTTAATGACCATAAGGTAAGCTTGTCTGAGATCGTAAGATGCAAGTAAGCTTTAATAAGCATACTGTTAAAGAATTGCCAACATTGAGAGCCTTTCTGTTGTTGCCATGCAGAGAATACTTGACTAGATAATGTATAAGCCTTGGGTATTAAAGGACAGGATTCCATTATTTTAAAAGCTCATTACACTTGTTGGAGACTTCCAGTCATCTCTACAGACTTTACCCATAAACTAAACAGAATGCCAATCATGTGTGGTCCATAACCTGTACAGTAATCCTTTAAGCAATGTATCTTGAGCTTGTTTCTTGTTTGCTTTTCATTTTTACTTTTATCATGTTTTCCCCATGAAACAAGTTGTCAGGCAGCAGGTCTTTTTGGATAAGAAACATTTTTACAAGTGGGGCATCACATATATTTCTACTTTCAGCATGTTACTTGGTACTTTAATAAAGCTGAATATATTATAATTAGGACTGCAGTGCAAGGAGAAGTGGTTTGAGTTGAGTGCTTCTGGTTTTTCTTATACTTGATTTTGACTGGCATTCCAGTAATGTATTAAAAAGTAATTTATTTTTTCATGCCTCACAACCTTTTGTTTCCATCTAGATATTAAGTAAGCTGTCATGCAGCCAATGCATTGAAATATTTTTATTCTTCTACACTTATTTTTGTCTTGATTGGACTTTCATAATGATGGTTTGCCACCCAGGGCAGCGTATTTAATTAGTTAGTTTTTTGTGGTTTTGTACATAGCTCCTCCCCTTTCTGGTTGACCACACCCCCTCCCCTTGACCCCACCCATTCAGCTGTCTCCTGCAGCCCCCCTGTGATTTGAAGTCACCAGCCGCCACTGAATTTGACTTGCATATAAACAATAGTATAAGAAAAAACACATCAAAAACTTGGGCTCCTCAATCAAAACAAAAGGTTCCACAGTTACAAAGCTAAAATTACTCTCTCTCATGCCTACCTCCTACCTAGCCTAGTCTATAGCTCTCAAATTCTTACAAATCTAAACTTTACACTACTTGACAAATTAGAGACAACTTACAATAAGGTAGCTAGATTTGCCAGACATCAACCCTATAAATCTCACCATTGTCTTTCCCTAAAACACCTAAACTGGCTTGAGTTTGCCCACCAGCTACTCCTCTCACAACTCCTCATAGTACACTCAATCCTTTACCAGAAATCTTACTGTCCCAGCCTATCTCCCCTCATCTCATATTACAACCCCACCTGGCCACTACACAGCTCTGACCAAGACCTGCTACAAATATACAAACCCAAGACCAAAATTGGTCAAAACTTCTACAGCTATCATCCCTCTATATCATGGAACAAACTCCCACATGAAATCAGATCCCTTAAAAATATCTAACATCTAAAATCTCAATGCGCCTGCCTCTACACACACAACCACCCTAACCCTAGACAGTCAAACTATGGCCCTTGGTATACCAGGGTCTATATTATTTGTATGAAAACTGAATCGCACAAACACGTATTGAGCAACACATAAAGAGCGAATATTCAAAATATTGAAGGTATGAATGGAGACCGCCATAGGGAATTCTTCCCTTTGCTTCAATGGAGTGCAATATCGGAGTTGGTATATTTAAGTAGGGGGGGTGTGGGGGGTGCAGGGGGGCTTGCCCCCTGCATACAACAGTTAGTGACAGTATTTGTTTGTTGGTTCTGTCATGTTTGGAATTCGATGTTTTGGGCTTTCGCCCATTAAATGTCGCTCAATATGTGTTCGCGTGATTCAGTTTTCGTGCATATAATATAAACCCTTACACCGCTACAGTTATGTCTGTTATATTATAAATGTCTCTAGCCTGGATATTTACCACTACTGTATAACACTATAACAGTCGAAAAATAAGATTGTGATATTTGATTATTTACTTTAAGTCGACTATCTTCTGTAGTGAATTACTGAACACTGTATTTACCTGATTGTTTCTGTGCCAACTATTCTCTGTAAATCCTATTTTATCTAGTCATTTGTCTTTCAATTATAAAGCTAAAGTATATATTACTTTGTAACATTGTGGAGCTATTCTCCCAAGGTCTTCTCAGAAAAAGAGCTACTCAGCTCAGTCGGACAATCCCGGTCAACAAATGTAAAATAAATAAATAAATATTGATCTGTGTGTGCCTGCCATCAAACCCAGAAGCCATAAGCTCCTGGCCGATAGGTGTCCAGTTGTCCAGCTTGGGTTACCTGGAATAGCTCTCTTGAGCGAAAGCTGGATGTAAAATCAATCAGCCTGCCAAACATGAACTAAGAATTGCTACACTCAATGTAGCTTCACTGACAGGATGCAGCTTGGAAGTGGATGACATGATGGTAAGGAGAAGGCTGAACATCCTATGTATCCAAGAGACAAGATGGAAGGGCAGTGCAGCAAAGCCACTTGGCTTGGGATCCAGAGTCTCCTACTCAGGAGGAGGACAGGCTAGTAATGATGTGGGAATTGTGGTGACAGAGAGGCTTCAGAAGACAGTGAAGGATGTTGTCAGTATTAGTGACAGATTCATGGCAATCAGACTACAGACTATTGATTGGACAGTGTTCATAATCTAAGCCTATGTCCCACAGCAGGGTCATGATAGTGAAGAAAAGAGTGCATTCAGACAGCAATTGTAAGACCAACTAGATAAAGCAGGACAACATGAATTGGTGTTGATAATGGGTGACTTGAATGCACATATCAGGATGGACAGAACAAGATATGAGAACTGCCTCGGTCCACATGCATGGGGCAACAGGAATAAAGAAGGAGAGGCCATTCTAGACTTCTGTCTGGCAAATGGTTTGATAGTAGCCAACACATGGTTCAAAAAGAGAGACAGTCACAAGATCACATACAAGAGTGGCCAACCAACATGCAACTTATATAGACTTCCTCCTACTAAGGAAAGACACTGGGGTAGAATTAGTGATTGCAAAGTAATCTCCAGTGAAACTGTTGCCTCACAGCACAAACCACTTGTTGCCACAATCAGCTGCAAACAGTAATCACAGAAAGCTCTAAGGTCAACAGAGACCAGGCTGAAGACCTGGAAGTTGACAGAAGAGAAAATATAACAGTTCAGGGATTAATTCAGGGCTCTAGTGCCTCAAGAAGAAGAGGAAATAAGTGGAGTTGAAGAAGAATGGCTGCACCTCAAAACAGCCAAAACAGCATATGTGAGGACTACAGAACTGATATGTAGCAAAGCCAGGTATGGAAATATGGCATAAAAGGAAAGTTGGTGGTGGAATGCAGAAGTCCAGGAAGCCATCAAAAGAATGAAGGAATGCAGGAAAAAGTGGGAGATAGAAAAGACAGACCAGGCTAGGAAGGAATACTGATTGGCTAACAATGAAACTAAGAAAGGAGTTGCAATAGCAAAGAACAAGGCTTCAGAGGCACTCTACCAGCTTTTGGAAAGTAAGTCAGTAGACGGCACAAAGAAACTATTTCAGGTTGCAAGGCAAAGACAGAAAGATAAAGAAGATAGTCAGACACTCTTCATAAGGGATGCCAGCAACAACCTGCACATCAGTCTACAGGACATTAAATGCAGATGGAAGGAGCACTTCTAGAAGCTTCTGAATGAAGAAAACCCTATAGAAGCTGTACTGCCCCAGACACAGCCTACAATGAAAGAAGAGGAGGAGCCCACCATAGAAGTAAGAACAGCATTATGAAGTCAGAGAAAACAGCAGGCTCAGATGAGATCACAGCAGATATGATAAAGATACTGGGTGAAATAGGAGAGAAATGGCTCTTAAGGGTATTCATAGCAGTGTGGAGAGAAATGTGCATCCCAGATGACTGGAGAAAAAGCATACGAGTGCCAGTGTTCAAGAACAAAGGGGACATTCACAACTGTGGGCAGTACAGATGTATCAAACTCCTGTTGCATTGCATGAAAGCTCTGGAGAGAGCGATTGATAAATGACTTTCACAGAGTAGTAGAAAATAAGATGGGAGATGAGCAGTTTGGATTCGGATCAGGATGCAGCACAACTCACCCGATGTTTGCAGTGATACAGATAGCCAAGAAGAAGCTGGAGATGAGGAAAGACTCCAACTGGGCATTCCTAGACTTGGAGAAAGCATATGACAAGGTCCCAAGAAAGATGATTTGGGCAGTCCTGTAGTGGTTCAAAGTCCCAGAAACATTGGTAGAATTAGTACAAGCTATGTAAAAGGACTCAATGACTCTACTATGAACAGCGTTTGGTCTCACAGAGGGGGTCCCCAGTGAGAGTGGGTGTGCACCAGGGTTCACCTCTGAGCCCACTGTTGTTCATATTGATGATAGACTACATTAGCAAACAGGATGGCGGGGACAGATCATCAAAGTTGCTGTATGCAGACAATGTGGCATTACAGGTAGACTGAGCAAGAACTTCAGCAACAGGTAGGAGAGTGGAATGCAAAACTGAAGGCACATAGGATGAAACTGAGTACAAATAAGACAGTTGTAATGGCAGCAAATGGTGAAGTTCAGAAGAAACTGAGAATTGAGATAGAAGGGAAAATTGTGGAACAGGTTAACAGCTTCAGTTAGAAATCAGATGTTTCTGGAAAATTAGGATGAGGAAACTCGAGAATGGAATTTGGGCTTTAAGGGTGGTGGGATGTTTCCCTTTGAGGTTAACTGGTTGAGGATGCATATGGTCATGGTACTACTACGTGCTTCTCTGTTTCCACAGTGAATTTGCTGAAGGCATATGTCAGTGCAGTGGAGCTGCAATTCAGTCATATATATCCAGCCAAGTACCCCCACAGGGAAATGCTTCTTAACCTACAAGCCCAAATCCGAGCATGTGAAAAAAATATGCAGTAGACAAGTGTTTTTTTTTTTTGGAGCCACTGCCATCATTAACCTGTATATGCAACAGGCTTTAATTCAAGGTGGTGCTGCTGCTGCCAGACTTCAGCCATGAAGAGTAAAGGCATTAAGACCCTGTTTAACTTACCATGGACTGTATGACACAGAATCTGTAAAGCAATACTGGGTGAACAGGGAAACACTAGAGGAAATGTGCAACCTATGCTATCCCCACCAGAGGCTCCAGGGAAACTGTGGAGAACTGATCTCAATGGAAACAAAAGTATGTCTGGTTACATATCTGTATGTCTACATATACTAGCTACAAGTACTTTCCACAGATTTACAGCAGATATAGTAGGGGTGTCACAGACCTCAGCTTCCAGACAATTACTTCATTTTCTAAATGCAATACTACAACATGCAAGGGAGCATATCTGTTTCCCACACAACCCACAGGACAGACCAAGAATCATACAGGAATTTTATGCAATATCACACTTCCCTGTTGTTTTGGGGGTCATAGATTGCACACATCTAGAAACAAAAGCCCCACCCAGTGAACATGGAAGGAGGTACATTAACAGGAAAGGATACCACTCTATAAACTGTCAGGTTGTCTGTAATGCCCAGGGGATCATCTACAATGTCTGTGCACGTAACCGAGGCAGTTTTTATGGCACACACATTTTGACACCTGTGAGCTTTACCCAAGGATTTCTAGGGGTGACTTTCCACAAGGGCATCTAATGGGGGACATAGGTTATGCACTGGAACTGTGGGTCATGACACCTGTGAGAAATGCACACAACCTCCACTGAGCAAGGCTACAGTGATGCCCTCCCTCAAACTAGGAATATCATAGAACATGTATTGGGCTTGCTCAGATCAAGGTTCTGGTGTCTAGATGATCCAGCAATTACTACTAAAGTACTCAGTCTGTTCAAAATTGCACAATATCATTTTCAGGAAACAGCTTCAACTTGGACAAATGAGTCAGGACCATAGTTCCCAGTACCATAGGGATGGCCAATAGCTCTAGCAGATACAGATGGGGAGTCTGAGGGAGAACCTACAGTTGTAGACATAGGTGTGTACAATATGACATGGCTCTGGCTAAGAGGCAGCAGATAAAACACATACTGATTAACTAAATGGAAGAATAATAGCCTTAGCACATACAAATATTTAATAGGATGCCTGCCAAACTGCACAGCCTTTAATTAATCATGTAACAATTGTATTTTGCTAGCATTAGATACAGGCAAACCCCCTAGGAGACATTTTGTAACTGCATTATTACCAAGGTAAGTCTGGAACTTGTATAGAAAAAGCAATACAGTTATACAAATGATTATTGTGTTATGCAAATTCTATGACCTTAAGGTGATACATGTCCCAGGTGTACAGTGTCAGAAATAGCTTATGAGTGATGTCTGCAGTATACAGCTATGAATTTTGCCAAATAATGTGCATCAGAAATTTTAGTTGCCCATTATATTTCAACCAGTCAATATATCAATGTTAGCATCACTAGCACAAGTATAACAGCAAGCAAGACGTAAACACCTACTTTGACTGCATTAGTAAGAACAGTAACAGAAACATAGTGAGAGTCAACAATTACAGAACCATTCATTCACATCTGAATTATGATTAAAACATTTCTTCTGCAATACAATTACATTAAACAAAGGTTCTGAGTAAGCAAGCATTAGCTATCCACTCTGTACATCAGACAGATATGCAATTTGAAGTCACAGTCTAAACCTCAAAATGCACTCACTCGAGGCACTCCTTAAAATGGAGAACATTGACATCTGTGCAGTGACAGAGAACGGGTTCAAAGCTCCAGAGAGCACCCCTGCATTACCAGGCTTCAATTCATACCACACCTTTTGGCCACCTAACCCATAAAGAAGCACTAAAGGCAGAGGCGTGTCCATATTCATTAAGGATATCCACACCTCCAGGCTAGTTGCACAGCATAATGCACCCGAGATTATCCAAGTGCAACTAACTCTGGGCAAGACCGCAATCCAAATTGTAGCTTGCTACAGACCCCCCACCATGCCCCAGGATTCACACTCCTCATTTCTTGATACACTGGAAAGTATTAGGGTACAACCCAACACCCTAATAATGGGCGATTTCAACTACCCCACCATTAACTGGGAAAACTACTCATGTACCAACTCTTTTGCTCAACGTTTTCTAGAATTCATAAATTCCAACACCTTGGATCAACTTATTCACACCCCCACCAGGGGCAGCAATATCCTAGACCTGGTCATTACCAACATGGGAAACCGGTGTTTCACACCAGAGGTCAATTCCTCATTGGTCAGATCCGACCACAAGCTAATCAGCCTAGACATCCACATCCCATCCCCACCCCCAATTAGGGAAACCATTGTAAAAAACTTCTCCAAAGCCAACTTCACACTTCTTAAGACAGAAGTGGCAAACTTCATGACACCCATGCAGACAGAGAATAGAGGTATGACTGCCGAATCCTACACAAATGCACTTTATAAGCACTTACACGAGTGCATGGATCATGCTATCCCTAATAGAACCAAGATGTTATCCTCCAAAAAAAGGAAGCCAATCTGGTGGTCCTCTGCCATAAACAAACTGTACAACAGAAGAAAGAAACTGTTGCAAAAAAAGAGTAAAATCTTATGACTGGAGGAACTCCCTGGTCAACCTCAGTAAGAAGCTGAGATCCCTCATAAAATCCTCCAAAGCTAGTTACGAAAACAAAATTGCCACTGACTCTAAAGACAACCACAAAGCATTCTATAGCTATGTCAAGAATCTAAATGGGAACACTCAGATATGCTCTGAGTTACAGCACAATGGCACTAAATATACAGAACCAACTGATATTGCCAACATCCTAGCAGATAGGTTCAGTGCTAACTTTACCCCCCTCTCACCCCCTAGAGGGCCCATCTCTATACCGGAAGAATGCAAAGTTCCTATGATCACGGCTGCACAGGTAAAAAACACACTCTCCAAAGCCAAGAACACAGCATCCATGGGACTTGACAATATCCCAGGCTGTGTTCTACATGAACTACAGAATGAACTGGCACCCTACCTAAGTACCATGTTCAATCATAGCCTCACCTCAGGCTTTGTACCCACTGAATTTCACACCGCGACAGTTATCCCACTCCACAAAGGGGGAGCTACGACGGACCCCGGGAACTACCGCCCCATTAGCCTGAGGAGCCTGGTCTGCAAGGCCATGGAACATATCATCGTGGAACTCATAAACAAAGACATTGGTAATCTCCAAACTCTGGACCCTACCCAGTTTGGATTTGTAAAAGGCAGATCATGTCTCCTAAACCTGATTGAATTCTTTGAAGCAGTCACCAAAGCCATAGATGAGGGTAAAATGGTTCACACAGCTTATCTAGATCTCGCCAAGGCTTTCGACACCAACCCCCACTCTGGAATTATAGATAAGCTCACTAAACTAGGTATAAATCCCTATGTCACAAGATGGGTTGCCAACTGGCTCATGGACAGAACCCACACTGTGAAAGTAGCAGATTCCAAATCCGACATCAGACCAGTGACAAGTGGAGTACCACAGGGTTCAGTCCTGGGTCCTCTCCTGTTTGGTATCTACTTCTCTGAAGTGCAGGCCAACACAGAAGGTCTTTATTAACAAAGTTTGCAGATGACTGCAAACTAAGAGCCATAATCGAAACTCCTAACGATGTGGACAAACTACAAAAGGGCCTCACTGAGACAGATACCTGGTGTCAAAGCCATGGCCTGAAGCTCTACGCCAAAAGTGTATTGTCACTCCCTTTGGTAAAAACTCTGTACCCATGAACTACCACATAGCTGGTAGTCTACTTAATGCCGAAAATGTGATAAGAGACCTTGGGACACAGGTGGACAGTAGTCTCTCCTTTGATAATCACATCGCCACAGTGGTCAGGAAATCCTTCTACGTGGCTCATCTCATCACAAAAGGATTCTCATCCAGAAAAAGAGGTCATTGTTCCCCTCTACTCATCACTCATTAGACCCATTATAGAGTACAACACCCCTTTTGGTATGTACCTCACAAGACATCTACAACAACTGGAAAGACCACAGAAATACCTCACAAAGAGGATTATTGGCCTCAAACAGATGCCCTATGCAGACCGTCTCAAAAAACTACAGCTTTACTCCATTGCATATCACCTACTCAGGGGAGATCTCTGCCTAACATACAAAGCTATGTCAAACCCAGAGCTGTTGGACATGCTCCACTTAAAGAAATCCCAATCCCTCTGAGCTACACGCTCTAGGGACCTAAACCTTGTCACCACAATAAACAGAACATGCTGGAGGGATAGATTCCTGTCCCAGAGACTTTCCATACTCTGGAACAGACTTCCTATCTATGTCAAACAGAGCTCCTCATTAGCACTCTTCAAGAAAAATCTTGATGATTGGATGGGAAATGGGAAATTCACCCCAGGGATCACTTCTGTGGCTCTGCTCGACAGGGGTACAGGAAAATAATTTTCTTGGGTGGCGAAAGCCAGGGTACATTTTTTGACTAGGCTTGTATGGGCCCTAGGGCCGATAGCCTAGTACCTACCTATGAACCTATGAACCTATGAACAAAGACATGTGCAAATGGCAGGGCACAGTCATCATCATCATTTGAATAGGGAGGGAGGGGGGTAGGTGGGTAAGGCTGACACCAAAGAGGTAAGTGTGTGCACATTAAACAGCAAGTTATGACTTAAGTAGCCAGTTTGCAGGGCCAGTGGCAAGATATGTGCAGCAGCTGACAGTACTGCTTAGATAAGTAGTGCATTTTGTATGTGTGTGTGTGTGTGTGTGTGTGTGTGTGTGTGTGTGTGTGTGTGTGTACGTGTTCATGTGTGCGCAAGTGTGTGTGCGCGTGTGTGTGTGCCCGTGTGTTTGCCTGTGTGTGCCCGTGTGTGTGTGTGTGTGTGTGTGTGTGTGTGTGTGTGTGTGTGTGTGTGTGTGTGTGTGTGTGTGTGTGTGTGTGTGTGTGTTTAGTGCTATGATCAAGTATTTGTTGAATGTGTGTGTGTCTGCATGAATGCAGTCAAGCACTGTTCTAGTACTTTGTCCTGGCATCTTGGACTGGTGTGAGCTGTACATGGTAGTCAGTTCAATGACTTCACCCCTAACCACGTGAACTACCTTTGCCAGTTGTTGCAGTGCAAGGTCTATGGCCCGGTTAGGATTTGGGATGCTACCAGAATGTGAGTGATGTCTGATGGATGAGATCTCATTACTGCTATGAACACATGAACTACCACATCTGGATGTGGGCACTATAATCAATGATAGAGCATTGTATGTAGTGCCACTAAGGAGTGGGATCTTACACAGCTAACCTTCCCAAAGCAGACATTTCATTACAGACACTGCCTGATCCAGTGTGGCATTCATCCTGTCCAAGGAGTTACCCACATGGTTCAAGCAGTCCCACAATTCAAAAGGCATAATGTATAATAATCGCATCTCTTCTGAGGCAGAATGTGCCTGTGCCTCTGTGATGGCCTTACACATATATCGCTTGATACCTACTGACACACAAGCATCAGGCAGACCGTGGAAAGCAGGTCTCCTCCAAGCACCTCTACCAACCCACCTGTGTGGTACATTACCCTCACAGTGTTTACAGGGAGAATCAACCAGTTCTGTAACTGGAGGAACCACAGTACCCTGATCAACTGTGACATCCTCAACCTGTTCTATGTCTGAGGTCTCAATGTCATGAGTATGCATAGGCATACTGACTGTGTCTGAAACAGGGGTAGGAGATGTTGGAGGCAAAACCTCAATGTCAGACTGACTATCTGCACCCCTAGACTGTTCCTCTTCTTAGCCACCATCATCAGAGACTAATGATACTCTGACATCAGGCCATAAGAATTCCACAGTGCCACTGGCAGGATCTCCTATGATAACAAGTAAGCAACACAAAAAAAATGAGAAACAGAATAAACAATGATCAAGCCTATGTTATCTGACATGTATATTAACAATCAACAGATGTTAATGGAATGAAAACAAATAACTTTCAGTTACACATGCATCTACCTTTTGTACATTAATAAGAATACAGAAGGTGCATTTACCATGTGAATGTTGTCATTATATAATGGACCCAGATGTACCTAGATATAAAAAAGGGAGACAAAACATGGATGATATGCATCACAAAGCAAGTAAAAGAAACAGAAAACAATTGCCTTTACAGCTGCAGCATAAGACACATCTTATACAAATGTGTTCTGTTCACTGGACTTCCCCCACCCCACCCCCAATTCTCCCTTCCTTCTCCCTCTTCCTCAATGTATCTTATCTTCCACCAGTGTCTGTGTCTCTTTCTCTCTCTCTCTCTCTCTCTCTATATATATATATATATATATATATATATATATATATAAACACATGCACACATATACATATGACAATCAACAGAAAGTCGAACATCAT
>NC_056725.1:1303179441-1303254441 GCF_019279795.1 Protopterus annectens
GTAGTGTGGTTAGATTGTACTCAGATCTGTAATTTTTTCATGAGATACTGTCAAAGTTCAAATCCAGATGCACGATAAGTGTTTTTGAATATTTTGTATGACTCGTGGGTGTAACTGTTGGCTACACATTTTCTTTACAAAGCATTATCTTGCTGCTCTATTAATGTGCTTGCTTCCTATTGTGAACACTGTCTTGTTCAGATCTTGCTTGAATAATTATGATGATGAAGCAGACAGTAACACAAAAAATGAGCAAACATAAACTATAAAGTAATGCTTTACTATGCCTATATGTGTATTCCTGTCACCGACTGTCCACCTCGGCACATCCCTTGTGTATCACCCCAGAAAGATCCTTGATCCTAGCTAGTTTCCATAAGCCTTGTTTCCATCAGCAATAACATGCTTGGTCCCACATGTTTCATAATACACCTGTATCATATATATCAGTACTGAAGAACTGCAACTGTCATGACAAATGTGTAAATCATGACACTTGAAATACAACCATAACACATATTTGTTCTGTATTCCATCAGACTCAAACATAGTTGTATGTGTGTACTACTTATTTGCACCCAGGTCAGCATCTAATTCCCATTCTAAGTTCAACACCTCAAGCCATTATTACACATGCACTTATACTTTGCCATCAGCAGCACAACCGAGTCTGCATTTCAGCCAGAAAATAAAAAATAATTATAACAAATAAGTTTTTGTAGTTTGTACAACTTCTGTAAATCTTTACTGAATTTTGAAACCAATGTATCTGCATTTCAAACTGATGTTGACACAATGAAGTCAGTCTGTAAATGTATGTCTGTACTCTGCAGTTACACTTGCAACTGTGTTGCAATGGTGTGCAAACTTTTCACACATAATCCATCAGTGTTATTCTGAAGTGCACTGTCATATTTATATTTAGAAAGTGTATCTTTGTATTATCAAGGCACATTGTGCAAGCATGAGACAGGAGAACTGAAAATGACACCATAAATGTTTACTATTTGCATGCGGTCATCCCAGAATCCCATACTGTGAAACAGGTACATGTACATGTACATGTTCGTCACAGTAACACAATGTACATGAATGATGGTATAAAAATCTTAGCAGAGAAGTATGTCATTACATTGTTATGTTGGCCTGCCCACATAAATGCATTTGTCCCAAAACCTGTGATTTACACTACCAGATGTTCCAAACAGTGAAGTTTTACTAATTACAAATGTGCACCGTCACATCACTAAAGTCAGACACTTGTGGCTAATACTGTATTCTCTACATTCTGTGATTAGATAAGTAGAAGGCTACATTCCCACAATGGTGACCTTATATGACAGGTGAGTAATGCCTCAATGTCAAATGTACTGTGGCCACTTCCACTCAAGAGAATACATTTGTTTGGGCACAAATCCCTCTGCACTTTATCCCACGTTTAACACAAACATCCTCTCTGTAACACACTGATGAGGTCATCATATTAAAAGTGCACTCTCTCCTCTTTAGAATTAATCTTCTCCTTTGCCACTTGGGACCAATACTGTGTTCTCTAGTTTGTATAACTAGAGAGGTAGGAGGTTCGAACCTTAGTATATAATGAGATTGTGTACTGTCATGTAAAATTATGTCTGTGACAACACCCCTTATGTAAACTTTCACTTAGGAGACATATCCTCACTACAAGAGGGCTATCCTATAAATTTGTATTCCTGACAGGCAATACCCAGTTTTGGAAACACAATGGTTATATCATGCTATCAAAAATTAACTGCAAGGCAGTTATAATATAAGTTATCCTGTGGTGCTAGCAGTTGACACTGTGCTCTCTAGACTGCATAAGTACAGAGGGAAGAGATAGTCCATACAAATGTGCACTGTCACAACTGTAAAACAACAGTTCATATTGCACATGTGATTCAGGCAGCATTTTGTACTTTGTGATCTTAGCTATTTAGTTCCAATCCAGCCATTACTCCTTAGAATCAGTTGTGTCAGCATGACTGTGAATGTACATGTAGGTAACAATGTTGCCACCCACCTGTCTGCTGTGTACATGTATAGTTGGGGATTCCTCTTACAAGAATTTATGCTCATTTTTCACACGTAAATGCTTTATTGGCTAATGATGATGCAATGGAAAGACAGCTGGCTTTCCCTTGAGAATTACTAAGGCTTTGCCAGTGGCATGAGGACATCAGGTAATGTTCTGTATCATGTTGCCTTAGTACGGCATGTGTTGGTATCTGAGATGATACACACATTGTGCATGATTTTCATTATCCCATGATGGTGACTGTGACAATGTGAGGTATTGCCAGCTGTGCAAGGAGAAGTAGGGCAGTGGATGTGTAACATATGCCAGCATAACTAACTGGAATTTTGTAAAGAATTATATGTCATTTGTATATTAAACTGATTTGTACAGATGCTTGTGTTGAAAAATGCATTTGTAAAGCTACTTGTGCTAAAAATGCACCAACAGTGGGTCATGACTGTAATGTAACTGATTAAATATATATGTGTTAACAGAAGATACTGGAAGAGAAGAGGTTAATCTCAGTCCAGCTAACTTTAGTAAGAAATTAAATTACTTCATTTAGGCCATAAAGATTGTATCCTACAGTTCTGATAGCAGCCAAAAACAAAATGTCTAGGAAAACAAGGACAAGGAATCCAGTTGTATTGTCTCTAGTAAGGAACTAATTGTTCCTCTGGAACGGTGGAATGTTGGCATTGTTTTATTACTTCCAGTAGCTGCAACAGATCTTAGCAAAGCTCTATCTGTGTGTATGGTAATACTTAAGTGTGAAATTCTGGATCAATTGCTAGGAATGAGGTAGTGTGGGAACCAGAAGTCAGATGACCAGATATATGTGATGCCATTCTGTAATCCATCACAAAAATTATGTTTTGATACTAGATGAGACTGAATTCTCAGAGCAGTCTGTTTTCAGAAACTGACAAAGAAGGAAGACCACTCACCTACTTCATCGTGCCTTGCTCTAGTAAGTGACCACGGAACAGTAATTCTATAGATCAGTCAGGAACATATAGTGAGATTAGTTAAGTACTCTTTTTCTGTATCTGTGTGAATCTGTTCATCTGTGTTATTTTAATATTTCCTGTGATTGAAACTGTGGTGTTTATTGTAAATAGATATTTAGTATTTTCTGTTCTTTTATTATTTATTATTAAATATATTTAAACTTTTCATTGTGGTTGGTTCTTTAGAGAATATTTTTAAATTAGAGAGTACTTATATCTATTTGGTGACTCTGTGGCCACTCCTGAAAGTCTTAATGCTTTGGTAAAACACTATAATTTGTATTAATATTAATTTCACTCAGTATAATTGGGTACCCTTGTGAGAGCCTTAGAGTAGTTTGCGTTGGACTGTCTGGTGGCAGTAACTACCTTATAGTCTGGGTGCATGCCATTCAGAATCATGTCATTAGTCAGTGGGCTTAAATAGCTTTCTATTCAGTTCCAGCAAAGGGCAATTCTATGAATGTATTGACAGTATGCAAACAACACTGCATGAAATTATAGTTCTCAATTTTTTCTTTGAAGAAAGAAATATAGTCATTTTGTAATATCCTGCCAGTGAAGCAGTTGTTCTGCGAATATCAAGGTGTAAGTGCTCCTGTATTGCATGCATTCAGTAATGATTTGTATGGCATATCTGCACAGTTATAGCATGTTTCAGTTCTGAGACAATGTTGTACAAAATAAAAGGAACAGCTTCCTTTATTTATTTATTTATTTATTTTACATTTGTTAACCGGGCTAGTGTAGCTGGATATATTTCCATTTTCAGTAGAGGCCCGGGGAGAAAAGCTCCAACATTAATAGTTAGATCATTACTTAAAATACAGCAACAAGGATGGTAAACATAGTTGAAACATTG
The DNA here is from genome assembly GCF_019279795.1 of Protopterus annectens. Lineage (NCBI taxonomy): Eukaryota > Metazoa > Chordata > Ceratodontiformes > Protopteridae > Protopterus > Protopterus annectens. Next base: position 1,303,183,352 of record NC_056725.1, read on the forward strand.
TAAATGAAAGTAGTTCAAATAAGTATACAAAAATCAGTAATAATAATAAAAAAAGTGATAAAAAAGATATTTACACTAGTATAGAAATCATTAAGAATGGTGAGATGAATTCTATTACACAATAAAAGTGACATAGTGTTATTATGTACTAGGTTGTACTAACAATAAGCAGGATGAATCTACGAAATTGCTTCATTGTGGTCAGCAGTTCAGTTCTTCATCATAGAAATTAAAGAAATATGTGTGAAAAATTGGTAGGGTGTAGAAGTAACCTTAGTAGAGGGAAAGGTTAGTCAGGTTTACAATACGGACATAACCAGTGAGTTTTAAAGTATGTTTTTAGTCTTGTCTTTACCAAGAGACATTGATATTGCACTGCTCACAGTTGTGTGAACATTAACATAGTTATCTCCTTGTCATCATTATGACAAAATCATATTGTACAAATTATCCTCAAATATCCTTCTTTACTTCACACATTATTTTAATTTATTTGTAACAAGATCCATTGCTGTCTCCTGTGGCAGATGCAGTCAATACACAGTTCTGCACAGTATGTAGTATGATAGGCAGGGGTTTGAATCTGGTCGTATCTGTCTGTCATATAAATATGTCACAAAGGAGTGGATTAGGCAATGGAAGTATTTATGGCACAGTCAGAGGGCCATATTTTTAATGCATAATTATCCATGGTAGGGGATCCATACCCATTACAACTGAGAAGTTCTGTATGCCCTTCAAGTGTGTTCATCATGGCATACACACACAGTATGCCTATTTCTGTGGTGTTACAGGTTGATACACATCTTTTTGACATCTGTTCTGATGTGTTCAAGAATGGCAAGATGCGAATGTGGAATATGCCACTGATTGTTCATAGGCATTACCTAATTTACAAATACGAATGCTCTGTATTGCATGTCTTCTTCCAAACACTTATGAATTACTGTAATTGTTTTATTCACACTGTACAGATTTATAGGATAATGAGGACTTATATAAGTTTTCTTCCTGTATGGCATAATGCCAGATCATCATAAATTATGGTTGGGCCTGTGCTAGGGCACTTTTTATATGCTGTTATGGCAGTGTTCACTGCAATTTCTTTTTGAACATGCCCAGTATAGTCATGTAGTAGCTGTGCTCCATTTTCAAATGGAGACCTTGAACTACTGCAATGTCATCAGATCTGTGTTATCATTTGTCAAACATATATTTTGAGTGCTGTTATACTACTGTTTATGATGTACATGAATATAAAACACATGTTTATCTAATACATGTATCTAGGTAATATCCTCCTGCCTATGGTTGTGAAATGACACCAAATGGAAAAAAAATGTCCCTTTCTGATGTGCATGACACTTCTTTCTTGTTATGCAGGATGATGTGGAGAATACAGCATAACAGTCAGTTATCACACATACATTCCCTCTATATACTTGTCATATTCAATAATTGTAGTACATGCAAATAGTTCATAATGTATCCACTGACGTTGATAACAGTTATCTTAACTCAGCATATCAACATTAATAGCATATTTACTCCCCTTTCTTAAAATGTTGCATTGTGTCCCTGTCACATCCATTGTTAGCATGCCCATTTCTAGTTATGTACATGTAAACAGGATTATTTTCCTTTGTGACACAATCACATTTGAATGCATTAAGTGAGTACATTTTCTGCATATACCTTGTACTTATCTCTACACTATTAACATTGTATTCTGTGTACATTCTTCCCATTTAACATCCTTTACATCTTAATTCTTGTACTCAACTTGCCCTAACTTCATATAAGCTGTCCCTGTGTGCTCGTATAACAGGTTTGCCTACAGGCAAGCAGTTTTGTTTACATGTTGTGCTTTGTGCTTCCCAGTTCTGTTTCATGGCTACCAACACTGCTGCTGGCCATAAAATGGTGCTTGGAAACATGTAAATATGATGAGCAACATGCATATTCAATTGGAGCTGATGCTTATCGCCCTAACATGCTGTAATCATGTAGGCTCAGCCTGAAGGCTACATGATTATTAATGAATCCTAGGGGATGACTTTTTTATGAATGCCATTTTATCTAGACCCTTGTAACAAGGTAAGTAGCCACACAAATATTGCAATTCAGTCTGACATCAGATTGCAATTCAGTTTTATATCAGATTTAACTCAAACTTAACAAAATAATGTTTTTGATTGGTGTGGCAAAATTACTACAGTCTGTTAGGGCTTTTATCCTGAAGTGAATTTTTTGTAGAATACAGCCCAAAGTATAACTTTCAAGTCACTTTATTCAGTCACTTTTGTAGATCAAAACAAACTAAAGCTGGAAAAGATCCCCCTTGTGCTTTTATTTAAACATGATGAATGCACCAGCATTGATAGTTAAACAAAGGGTCTATATTACATAATCGAAAAGCCTGTTAACCAAATGGCACTTACATCGAAAACACTTCATTGAATTCACAGCCCCCGCACACACCCCCACTAACTATATAAACCAACTCCAAGATTGCACTACAGTGAGGAAAGGGCAAATTTTCCGATTTTCACTGTACCGCGATCTCACTATGAATAGGTCGATGAACGGCATTTTCAATGTAAGTGTCTTTCGGTTAACAGACTTTTCGATTATGTAATATAGACCCGTTAAACAAATGAACAGGCACAACTTTAATTATCTTACTACAGGACATGTAATTAACCATAATTCCAAACTTCTGAATAGTGCTGTGTGTTTATCAGAGTATTAGTTTCTTAACAGTTCTACTAATTTATAAACAAGAAGACCACCTATTACCAGTTACTACAGTGGAGTGATCAAGTCCAGAATATGAGCCTTTTTCCAATAGCTCACAGTTATTACAAAGGACTAAAGCTCTTATCTTCTAATCAGCTGCTTTCTGTGCCCAGAGTACAGTTTGATTCATTTTACCATCAATTGCCTTTTGTGTGACTCTGTGAAAGTCACTTAACCAGACAGTGCTCATGTGTTATCCATGAGAAGGGGCAATTTGCCCTGTGAGCTTACTCAGTCAACATATAGTAAAAAAAAAAAAAAAAAAAAAAAAAAACGACCAAAGAAGGGGTGTTTTTCATCTATCCATACTGGTCATACTACGAATTGCTGAACTAAGTAACACACATCATTCCTGAGCTGCTTTATCAACATTCAGTGCTTTTATGATTCATTACAAAGTACTTGCCCCTAAATGAAGCATTCAGCTCAGTCTTAATATTATGTAAAAACAAATTAATATTTAATGAAAGAAGCCAATATTATGGGCTTGATCACTCCATTGTTCCAACTGCTAACAGGTAGTCTATTTTTACAAATTAGTACAGATGTTATACAAGAAGTACTCTTGAGACATACAGCAAGATTCAGAAATTAAGACTCATGGCCTTAAGCTCTTAAACATGTAATATTTGGCGTTTTCAGTTTAAGATAGTAAAGGTAAACATCAGAGAATATATTTTGATGAACGCAGTACCTACTCACTATGATATAAAAGATTAAATCCTGGTTTCCTTACGATACAGTGTTCTCTGAACTCAATGCCTTACTAGACTGACTAAAAACCTGGAAGGCAATGGGTTAAGACAGCAGGCTTGCTGTACCCAGACTGAAGTTGATTTATTGCCTCTTCTGTATTAATATTGTTGCAGCGCCACCTTCCCCCTCCTTTTTTTCTGTGAACTGGCTTCAACTTAAAGGGATCAATATTGGATTTGCTGATTAAAACTCCTCACTCCCTCACACTTGGTGCATCTTTGTAGCTTTGCAGGTCTCATTTCGTCTCTCATTTAGTCTCTCTCTCTCTCTCTCTCTCTCTCTCTCTTTCAAAAACAAAAAACAAAAAAAAAAATGGAACAGCACTTATAAGATATTCCTCAAGCACGAAGGCAGACAGCTCTCTGCAGTGCTGCTTATAAGTAGGATATCCAGCTACCACTAAAAGCATAGCTTCCTTTTCCCCTTTATTTTCCTTATATGATTATTTGTAATACTATTAAGCATGTAAACTTGCTACTATATTTTGATATATATAAAACATTTTAAGATCACAGTGAAATTGCCCCCTATGGTTAATTTGTGAGATAATATCTGTATGCATTTGGCAGCGATTGACTGCATGCATACCATGCATGAAATCATTTATGAGTATGTTTGTTTGCACTGGCTTATGTGTGTGTGTGTGTGTGTGTGTGTGTGTGTGTGTGTGTGTGTGTGTGTACGCGAATGTGTGTTCATGCGTCTATGTACCTGTGTATATGTGCTATGCATGTTTGTCTGTCTGTTTATGTTCTTGCACATGTACATGTGTTGTATAGATGTGTGTGTATCTGTGTGATAGTGTTTTTTGAAATGGGTTCATAATGACTTCTGTGATAAATATTCTATATTTAAATACAACCGACAGTTGCTCATACCGTGGTACAACACACTTTTTTTACAGAGCATAGTTGGATATACAATTATGAGTAATGGCATCATAGCACAGTACTCATGTTCAGAGAACTGTCTATATATAACTATTAGTTTCTCAGCTGCATTCTTACTTTGATTTGACTGGTCTCCTTTCCTTCTTTCTTTCTTTCTCCCTCAGTCATACTGACTGATGTTTTTCATTACTTCTGATATACTTCTATCTTTGTTTCACTTTTTATTTCTTAATGGCATAATTACTGTTATAGCTTCTGTCTACTGCATTCCCCTTTTGCTATGTTTTTTTTAATGAATTTATGCTGTTTCTTTCCTCTCCAAATGTTCTGCCTGGTCTGCTACAATATAAATCTGGGAATGGAGCATCTTCATGTTTGATGTTATTAGCATTTGCATTCATATATGCACTTGCTGTTGGAAGTACTGCATATGTTAATTTTGAACATTATAATACCAAAATTCTTAGTTTTGCCCCATGAAACACTTTGTATAATTTCATTTAATATGTATAATTTTACAACTCTCCAAAATCCAGTGAAGCTGTGCTTCTCACTTGACTTTATCTCTGCAAATTAATTGTCTAGATATTTGCAGAGATAAAGTAACACTTCCAGCTTTTGCAGTGAAATCCAATGAGAAAAACAATAGTGTGGAGAAATAAAGAGCTGACAAAAATTATTTTTGTGACAGTTTTGGGGCATTTTGTGAGAACAGAATGTTTTATTGATACACAGGTTGCTTGTTTGTCAGTGAGCACGTGTACATCTCTTTGTGTGCATGACTGCACATGTATGTTTATTTACATGAGTGTATACATATGTAAGTGTGTAAATGTGCACATGCATGTGTGAGTGTTTGTGTGTTTTTACAAGTGAGTTCATCGCATGCATACCTCTGATTGCACATTATTTGCCTGCTTTCATGCATCCTTCTATGTGTGTGCATGTCTGCTTAAAAAGTGCTCCTATTTTGGGCCTTTGTCCCCGCATTATTTGTAGCTTTGTCCAGATTTCTTGCTCTAAGAGATTTAGAGATATGATGCAGAAGAAGAAAAAAATCACCTGTTAGCTTTCCTTTTGATATTAAAAATTTCATTTCCATGGAGGTTTTGACAGTTCATCAGTATTACATTAGAGTAGGGAAATTTTGCTATTATTTTACTCAGATTAAAAACATGCATACAAAGCCTTTCCAAAAGTGCAAGTAAGTCAGCATAAATGCCACTACTAGAAACTTGCTGAAAAGATGAAGAAAGTGTTTCCTCTGGTGTTAGCTGTCATTATGTTTGTTTGTGACAAAGAGGGTGATAGCAACAATGTGTCAGTGGTAGGAGATGAGGTGAATACCTGCTTTTTTGTAATATGACTTCAGACTAGTAAGAAATTATGATTAGAATGTACCTGCATGGATTCTGGAAACATTTAAACATTTTGGAAAATGCAGTGAGCAATCATTCCAAAAAGAAAACACAGTCTGGAGCAAAAATAAGCACAAAATAAAGCAGGGTCTGCCATATGTGTCTAATAACCATCATGTACCAGGATATAAAATACACACAGACGTTGAAGATATAGTCAATGTTCCATGGGCCATGCTACTGCAGGTATCCTGACGTCAATGGAAAAATACAACTATTTTTTCTTTAAAAGTATCACTAACTAAACTTCTGGTTATGTCCAAGCTACATTATTTGCATAAATATGCCACCATGTGCACATTAATCTATGAGCTGAAGGGATTTTAAAATTTTTTTTTTTTATTTATTTTCATTTATTGACTGAGCAAGTAAAACGAGGCCAGGGTCTTTTTCATCCAATGCTCAAGAGAACAAGAAAATGCAATATATGAAATGCAATTAGGTCTGCAGAGTTACTAAAACCAAACTGCAAACTATACTATAGATACAAACATGTTAAGACAAATACACTAGCCCTTGGTAGAAGTCCTAGGGCTGAAATGTTTGATTACTTACATATTTTAGTATTTTAAAGTATTTTAGTGGCAAATTAATTAATGCAGCTATTCACCTGATGTCAGGTTATTATATATTAAAAGTTGCACTACTGGATGGAATAGAGGGGTTACTTTAAAGCTGCTGAGAAATAGGTAAGCAAGTCAAGAGGTGTAGCATGATGGGGAATAACAGGAGTAATGTAGGCCTCGCAATGGAGAACAATGTGCTATTGTTATCAGCCTACAGATTAAAGTGGGCACGTGCAGAAATGAGGTAGAAGAAGAGTGATAAACCTGATGAAGGATTTACAGCTCACTGAGGTGTCTGGGAGGGGCAACCTGTACACGTACCACTGTGCAGAGAAGGGGTCATCTTGTGACTACGAGCCACTTCAGTTGTGAATGGGAGAGGGAGAGACAGCTGTGCTCCCTTGGGTGTAAGTTAGGCAGAGATCTCCAAATCCATCTGAGCACTGCTGGAAGTCTGTTGGTGCTATGATGTGTGCCTCCATCAGCTATAAGCATCCCATATTCTATTAACAGTATTAGTACTTATTGGTCAGTTCATTCCTGGATTAACAATCTAAAATTAAATGGATACTACAGGAAAGGTTTGCTTGGTTGATACTTTTCCCTTGAAAGTTGCCAAAATGGCTAATGAAGTTTAGGGAAAAATCCCTACAGAGTTCTTGGTAGTTGTAGTTAAAGTAGTTGTCTACTTCAGAGTGTCTTTTTCGGCAAGTACAAAAAGGAGAAGACACTGATAGCCAACATAATGTGTAATGTATCTTAATTTTTTTTTTTTATTATTTTTTTAAGAAAGAAAGATGGCTTAATTGCTGATGGGCATGTATCAGTGATATGTGGTTAAACATATATAACTGTGATGAATGCACGAACTGTAATGTGTGTACAAAATGTTCCACTTAGAATATTTTCTAATTAATGACATGTAAGAAAATCATTCCCAGCCATCATCATCATCAGCAGCAGAAGCATCCTATTTTTACATGCCTTGAGGTGTCACACAACTGTTGCCACCTGTCTTAATTCCTCCTGCCATCTTTGGTAAGTATGCCTGATTGTGGCAAGTCTTCTCTTATTCATTATGTTTAACTTTTTGGTTTTAGTTAATTTCTTCTTTTCTGCCACTGTATGTAGCAATTAACTTCCTCCATTCATTAACTATCTTACACAATTTATCTGGTCATTTGTCTGGGCTTTCTTGTTAGGTTGCTTGATAGAACATTTTCTAATAGCCAGATAGTGATGTTTGATATTTTGTAGAGCTTACTTTTAAGCTATTGTAATAGTTATTCAATTTTTTATTGTTGTCGAACCTCTGTTTCTACATTTCCTTTATGCCCTCCATGACTACTACTTGTCCTACTTTTCTCCACCATATTCTGCTATCTGTGAATCCAGCCCACAGATTTTCCACCTTGGACACAGTCTTCCCCTTTATTTAGACCAGCAGTGAGGCTGCTTGCTACGGTGGCCACGGTGGTGCAGAGGGTGACCACGGTGGTGCAGAAGTTAGCATTGTCACCTCACAGCAAGAGGCTCTCTGGTTTGATCCTCGGCTGGGGTGCCTTCTGTGTGGAGTCTGCATGTCCTCCCTGTGGTCGCGTGTGTTTCCTCTGGGTGCTGCAGTTTCCTCCCACATCCCAAAGACATGCTGTAGGTGGATTGGACACTCTAAATTGGCCCTAGGTGTGAGTGTGTGCCTTCTGTGGAAGGTTGGGCGCTGGATGGGCAACTTGACACCGTAAAAACTCCACTGCCAATCTTGAGCGGAGATGTGATCCGCTGTGACGACCCCTAACCTAGGAAAAGCCAAAAGAAGAAGAAGAAGTGAGGCTGCTTGCTGATGTGATACACACATGACACCAAAGACAGCTCCCCTCTAGTGACACCCACCTCCGCCTAATAGGAGTGACTACCACTCACTCCTTTATATAGCTTGACCCTTATTAAACTAGTCCTGTAGTGCCTGGATGGCCCTCTCCCTTTTTCATTTATTTTTCAGCTGGTTCTTGCCTTTACATCCTGTCTCTCTGCTGTGATCTATTCTTCTAATGGGTAGTGGCACATCTTTGTTAACCTCCTATGTTGGAGTGTTACAGTTAATATATTCAATTTTGTTGAAAACATTCTAGGTCCCCCTTTAAGCCATACAATACCCTCACCACTATTATTTTTTATTCAATATTTTTATGGATAATTCATTAATTACATTATGACTCAAAACAAATTAACATGTATTTCATATATTTATTTATTCTATTAACATATTAACTATTTACATTATATAGGTTCATAGGTTTATAGGTTGGTACTAGGCTATAGGCCCTAAGGCCTATGCAAGCCTAGCCATAACAATTTCCTGGAATTTTTTTCTCACAATATTTACTTCTCTGTGCCCCTGTCTAGCAGGGCGACTGACATGATCCCCGGGGTGAATTTCCTATCTCCCATCCAATCATCAAGGTTCCTTTTGAAGAGGGCCAATGAGGTACTCTGCTTGACATGCATGGGCAGTCTATTCCAGAGTATGGGGAGTCTCTGGGTCAGGAACCTATCCCTCCAGCATGTTTTGTTCATTGTGATGATAAGGTTTAGATCCCTGGTGCGTGTGGCTCTGAGGGACTGGGATTTCTTTAAGTGGAGCATGTCCAACAGCTCAGGGTTTGACATGGCCTTGTATGTTAAGCACAGATCGCCTCTGAGTAGACGATATGCCACAGAGTATAGCTGGAGTTTTTTTAGATGGTCAGCATATGGCATCTGCTTTATGCCTGTGATTCTTTTAGTGAGGTATTTCTGTGGCCTTTCCAGCTGTTGCAGATGTCTTGTGAGGTACATACCAAATTGGGCATTATACTCTATAATGGGTCTAATGAGGGATGAGTACAGTGGGACAATGACCTCCTTTTTTCTGGATGAAAAGCCCTTAGTGATGAGGTGTGCCACATAGAAGGATTTCCTGACTGTTGTGGCAATGTGGCTATCGAAAGTAAGACCACTGTCCACTTGTGTCCCTAAGTCTCTCATCACACTTTCGATGTTTAGTGTCCTGCCACCTATGTGGTAGTTCATGGGTACATGTTTTTTTTCAAAGGGGATGACTATACATTTCTTGGCATTAAGCTTGAGCCCATGGCTCTGGCACCAGGCATCTGTTTCTGTAAGGCCCTTTTGTAGAATATCCACATCATTTGGGGATTCAATAATGGCTCCCAGTTTGCAGTTATCTGCAAACTTTGTTAGCCAGAGTCCCTTAGTGTTGGCCTGTACTTCAGAGAAGTAGATGCCAAACAAGAGTGGTCCCAGGACTGACCCTGAGGTACTCCACTTGTCACTTGTCTGGAGCTGGATTTGGGGTTGGCTACTTTTACAGTCTGGGTTCTGTCAGTAAGCCAGTTGGCAACCCATCGAGTGACGTAGGGATTTATGTCCAGCTTAGTAAGTTTATCTATGATTCCAGAGTGGGGGATGGTGTCGAAGGCCTTGGCGAGGTCCAGATAGTCTGTGTGGACCTCCTTACCTTCATCCACCACTCTGGAGACTGATTCAAAGAAGTCAATCAGATTCAGGAGACAAGATCGGCCCTTCACAAACCCAAACTGGGTGGGGTCCAGTGTCTGGAGGTTGCCAATCTCTTTGTTTATAAGTTCCATGATAATGCGTTCCATGCCTTTGCAGATCAGGCTTGTCAGACTGATGGGATGGTAGTTCCCGGGATCCAAGGTGGATCCTCTCTTGTGGATCGGGATAACTGTAGCTGTGCGCCACTCAGTGGGCATGAAGCCTGAGGTGAGGCTATGATTAAACTTGACACTTAGGTGGGGTGCCAGTTCATTTTGTAGTTCATGTAGTACACAGCCTGGGATGTCATCTGGTCCCATGGATGCTGTATTCTTAGCTTTGGAGAGTTCTGTTTCTACCTGTGTGGCTGTGATTATTGGAATTTGGCAATCTTTTGGTATTGAGATGGGCCCTTTAGGGGGAGAGAGGGAAATGAAGTTGGCACTAAATCGATCTGCCAGGATATTGGCAATATCCTTGGGATCAGTATATTTAATACCATTCTGTTGTAGCTCAGTGCAGATCTGAGCATTGCCATTTAGATTATTGACATAACTATAGAATGCCTTGTGGTTGTCTTTGGAATCTTTGGCAATTTTATTTTTGTAACTAGCTTTTGAGGATTTTATGAGGGATCTCAGCTTCTTACTGAGGCTGGTGAGGGAGTTTTTTGCATCCTGGAATTTTCCTCTTTTCTGCAACAGTTTCTTCCTTCTGTTGTATAGTTTGTTTATAGCAGGGGACCACCAGATTGGCTTCCTTTTTTTCAGATTTATCACTAGAGGGGAGCCATCTTTGGTGTCATGTGTGTATCACATTCTACTAAATATGCATGTCATGCAGATAAATAAAATCCATTTCAGACAAGCTAATAGTAAATAAAATCTTAATATTAATACAATATATACATTCACATGTCCAACAACTGTTGAATTTTTGCACATAGTTGGATGCAATTACTGATGTCAATCTTTGTTTTTTTTTATTTCTATCTCCTTAGTAGATACAACTTTTAACAGTGAGATGAATTCTTCAGATTATGGCAAGACCTTTGATTTCCAATTTCTTTGCAATGGCCTTTCTTGCTACAGCTGATATAGTCCATAAAATATAGTATTGATCTTTTTTCAAAATGTTTGTTTTTGGGGAGATGAATAGAATCAAATTTTTTAGACTGAAAATTTTCCAGTCCATATCGATTGTAAAAATTATTAACTTTTTCCAGTATGTTAAAAAACAGGAGCAATTGTACATAATATGTGTCCAGTTTGCTTTGCACTGTTGTTATACCTCCAACAACAAATTTTGCTAAAATATTTGGTGTATAAAATGATCTATTCAAACATATCCATGTAAATATCGTCCATGTATGAACCAAAGAAGTGTTGCCTACTGATTTTATTGGATAGAGCTTCAGCTCTATCTTGCACTAAATGTTTCCATAGATTATAATTTTTTATCATAATCTTATACAAATCAGAAAAAAATGGAAGCATGTGTTTCATCATTATATGCACTTTGACATAAATAATTTATTAAGTAAGAGAACTGTTTACTTATCTTAAAGTTTTCTAACACATATAATATTAGGCTTTATATTTAAGTTTTTAACTTCACTCTATACAAAATTCCTTTTACATTTCCTTTACATATTTCAATTTTTATTTATTAAAACAATTATACCATCCTATGAAACCTTTTTCTTTCCAACTCCCTATCTCTACCTTACTAAAATGTATTAATAATCCCTTGGAAATCTGTAAAGGATTCAATAAATGAAATTAGTCTTTAACATCAGTGTTTGCTAAAATGAGTTGTCTTGACTTTTTATTTAAATTAAATTAACATAAATTGAGGAGGAGGGTGAGCATATATTGTATTGCCTATAATTACTAAAGACATACCATAATACATTTTCTTTTATATTGTATGTATAACATAAGCTTTTCATTTTCTTGAATCAAAGAGTAACTCAGGTAAAGTCTTCCAACTGGAGTGATGACTTTTATCAAACTAATGCACTAATACTCTTAAATAAGCTGCTTTAACATACATTTCTAAGCATGGAAATGTGATGCCTCCTTTATCCCTTTCCATCATTTTTAATGTTTTCTGCCTCAGTTTCTGTTTTAAGTAATTTTTTTCATGTATTTCCTCAATCTAGACACTCAACACTTCCCAGCCCTACTATTCTTCTCCCTCATGAGCCCACTCACTACCTAGTTGTTTCCATTAGCATAACCATTCTCTGCTTATCCAATCAATAGTCTACTTAGGTACAACAAACACTTTGGCTTGCTGTCTATGTCCTTTACAGGCCATACCCACCTCCACCTAATGGGATTGGCCACCACAAAAGCTGTTGACTGTTGCTGGATTTGTAATTAACTAGCAAAGTTCTCATTTTTTCCTTTTAAGACCTCAAAACATATATGGCTTTTTTCATTTAATTAACTGCTGGCTTAGTTTCTATTCCCCACTTATTGAGTGGTCCACTTTCAGCTACATACCTGATTTACTAATTTTCAACATCATGTCATCTTTGTCACAGGACACAGAGCAGTTAAATTCCAAGATTAGATACTTGGGCAATGAACCCCCCTTTTGGGATGCTGCAGTTGGTACAATATTCTATATTTCCCTTTTCTTGCCACCAGGCTCCTCTTCTTACTGGCTAATAGCCATTCTGCTCTTCACTTTCTTTTTTCTCTTCTATGCTCCCACATTGACCAAGCTTGTTTAAGTTGTCTATCTATTTCTCCTTCAGTTTATTGTTTTTACCTGAAGATGCCCTGCTATGGTATAGATGAAAGCAACTTGTGTGTTTTTGAAATAGTTTTATAGTGTGAGTTCCACAGCAAGTTGGTGTGTGTGGGTTGCTCTTAGTCCTACAAGTATCAGTTATAGTTGAAGCTACTAGTGGAGCTTCCTCATAAGACAAGCCTCTAGCAGACATCCAACTCTCAGACATTTTCTCAGCAGTTTGATGTGCTGCAGTAACCTTCAAGAGCAGCTCATAGCCCTACCCCAAGCTATTCAACTGGTACATGCCTAGCCTTCTGTAATGTGATTGAGGAAATTTTGATTGGCTGACAGCCATAAGGAATGGTCTATTGTTGGACAACAATCGAATGGCTGATTGGTCCAACCAGGATTTTTGCCCATTGGATGACAACAGGTATACATCACAAAAATAAATAATTATACAACTCCAAACTAGGTGTTTTTTTTTCAGTCTGAATACATCACTAGTTCTGGATGAAAGCACTTGCAAAGATAGTTAGTAAACATTGCAATCTATAGTTTTCATTCCTAAGAAATTATTTTACAATGTGTTTTTTTACAAATATAAAAGAAAAAAAAAACTTAGAAAAAATGATGTAGAATGCATGGATGCATGTTTGTAACTTTAAAAAAATAATGTGAGATAAATAAATAAATATTTTAGGAACAGTTACATACAATGCTTCCTTCATGTTTCATTGACATTAAAGTCAATGACAAATCAATAATATCAAACAAATCAAATCATCAAAAACAACGAAAGATGTTTCTTTGCAGGAGGAAGCCCCATGTGGAGGGAATTCCTGCCTTTCTTAATATATATATATATATATATATATATATATATATATATATATATATATATATATATATATAATTCCACAGTCACACAGCCACAGAGACAAAAAAAAAGATTCCCAAAAAGTTGGAATGACTGCTAGTATACCGACTAATAAAAAGTATCATGGAATAAAAACAAACGAATTTTAATTGTTCCAATCACCATATACGTGGTCCCCTGATGGCAATAAAACGTATGATAGAAACTGGTTCCACTGTAATAAATCCAAAATGGTAAAAGTCCAAGTCACAGAACACGACTACAACTTATGTAAACTCAATGAAACTTTAATGCTGATATCGAGTTTTACTCAATATCAGCATTAAAGTTTCATTGAGTTTACATAAGTTGTAGTCGTGTTCTGTGACTTGGACTTTTACCATTTTGGATTTATTACAGTGGAACCAGTTTCTATCATACGTTTTATTGCCATCAGGGGACCACGTATATGGTGATTGGAGCAGTTTACTACATATTTATTACGAGGGCTCCCGTCTCAACTGGTGTGCTGCTCTGCATTTGCCTTGTTTTCGAATTTTAATTGTGTTAACCTTGCATTTGATGAAGTATAGGGAAGAATGTACAATGAATGAAAAAAGCAGTGGAACGAAGAATGAATGCTTGTTCAGGGCAGTCATATTGGTCTACTTGTGAGGAAGGCATGGGTGGAAATGGCATACTGTTTTAAAGTAAGATTTAAGGTCATAAACTGTCTGGAAGTATAGAAAGGGTATAAAAGGGGACTATATAGTGTTTATTGATATGGAGGCTGATAAATACCTATGGAGGTATAAAACAAAGGAATGTTAAAGTAAAAAGAGGGAACATTAAAGAAACAGGACATTATTCAATATTTTTCTATATTTACAATGAGAAGAATAATATGGGGCAGATTATTTTAATACTGTTTTATCAGGTAAGAGTCCTGAAAGGAAGAAGATCTGCAAAGATGAAGGCGTTATAAGAGAGTGTAAGAGAGAAATAAATGTAGTTATAAAGGTGTAAAAATTCACATAGACATGTGGAACTATAAGAACCTTATATATTGAGACTTTTACTTTTATAGCAGGTTAGTTGCTAACAAGTACATCAGGAGTTCTGTGTTTTCATGCACAGTTCAGTTATCTGCAAGGTGCTTTGTTTATTTTTTGGTGCAAAGCTCTTAAATCATCTCCCTGCTGATTTTCTACATTAAGCTATAAGTTAAATGAAAAATTTAAATGGCATCACAGGAGTTGTTTAATGATATGTTCCCATTCCTCACCACTCTCCACCCAGTACACTGGAGAAGCCTGCTATGAAGTAAAAGTGCCGGGCTGAAGGAAGCACCTGACCTGAAAAACTCTACAAGAAAACTACTTTGGTTCCATTGTTAAAATAAAGAGTTCTACAAAACATTGACTCATACAGCTACTACCTCACATCATATTGAAATATAGAAAATTAAATCTGGCCTTGAGAAAGCTAAAATTGTTGCTGCATCTTTAAAAGTCAGTTTAATTTCTTCGGAAAAAAGAGTTGCCAGACAGGAGATGAAAATGATCACCCTGAAATTAGACGTCAAATGTTTATTGACCAAACTGGAAGATCTAAATTAATGTTCCTTACATAACACTTTAGTACTGTTTGATTTCTGAGGAGAGAAAACCAGCAATGTGACTCAATTATTTCATTTTTTCAACATTCTGGGACCCTCTTGTTATGCCCTTGATTATGTTACTAAACATGGTTATGGAGCCCTTAAAGCAAACCATGTACAGGGAGAGTTCTCTCATCCATTGGTTAACAAGTTCTTGAACTGTCTAGATAAGGTAGGTATAGTGTACACTATACAGGTTTCTAAAAATGTATGGGAGTGCTGCCCACTAAATATTGTGAATGACTTTCATGTTAATGTTCAAAATTTTATCGATGCTTAGTGCTTATAAGAATTTATATGGTCTTCTTTTTATGAATCGATTAAATTCAAACACAACCATCACTCAGGTTTGTAGGTTCTGTTCTGTGGTGCATGGTTGTCCTTCCCAGATGCTGAACTGAGTACAGATAAACTTGCTGAATATTTTCCTGAATTACTTAAATCATAACATTTTGTGTTTGACTTATTTTACAGATCTTTGCTGGAATATATTGCCTTCAGTGATGTTATTAAGTTTTTTAGTAGTCAGTATTGTACAATATCATTCACAACAGTGTAGTTCAGTTTCTAAATGTTACTTATCAGTAAATTTAAAATGTAAATGGATGATGGATTGCATAGCATAATCATTTATGTAATTGTGTAAAGAGCTGGAGTAATATGTTAGTTTAATGGTGCCCCATCAATAAGACATGTAACTTTGGTCTTGGTGTCTAATTGTATTTGTGTTTTTTTTATCAATATCAGATCTGCTCATATGGCCCACATGGTGCGATATGCTGAGATATACTGTTCAGGTTTGAAAACGATGTCTGGTCAGCTTGTTATAGATAACAATGTGTGTGTGTTTGTAGGACTCAGTTCCTGTAAATGCCTAGCACATTTAATGATGCATTTGGAGATTGTCCACTGGTCCAAGAGTTGCAACAATATGCCATGTTGCTGGAGGGATAGAAGTAGTTGCATATACTGACTGATCATTTCAGATAAGTTGAAGACTATCACATTTTTCACATTTTCCTTGTAG
Organism: Protopterus annectens; assembly: GCF_019279795.1. Taxonomy (NCBI): domain Eukaryota; kingdom Metazoa; phylum Chordata; order Ceratodontiformes; family Protopteridae; genus Protopterus; species Protopterus annectens. Next base: position 1,303,199,630 of record NC_056725.1, read on the forward strand.
TACCTAAGCTGTGTAATGTAATGGAAGATACAGTTTATATAGTCCTGCTAAACCATAATAATACCAGTATTGTTCATACAGGCTCTGCAGTGACACATTTCCAAGCAGCCTACCCCTGAGACTCAGCAGACATGTACAACGTCTCAGATAACTCTGCACTATTATTTTTTCTTCATTTTCTAATGTTATATCATTATTACCTTTAACTATAGCCATAGAACATTTATGGGTATTATCCATTAATCTTTTTTTACTGGAACTTGAATTGAGGTACTTTCATAATTAAGTATGAATGATAACTCCTACTTATTAGTATTTAACTGTTTGCTTTCCTTATTTGTAAACACACATTGAAGCTGTTTGGTTGGTAGTGTACTTCATATGCTGCTTTTGTACTAATTATATTTACAGTATTACAGTACCTGAGTGTAGAGGTTTTAGATTTTATGGGCGTTTACAGCTTTGAAACTCTTCATGCATTCAGCATTGCACACAATATCCCCCTTTGTTCATAGGTCTATAAGTTCATAGATTAGTACTAGGCTAACAGCCTAGCCAGTTACCTCATGTGAGACTCAAAACCTGCAACTTGTGTCTGTAAGGCAAATACCTTAACTATAAGTCCAACCTCCCAACCCTTTGTGTTGCTACATAAAGATTTGTGAAGTAATGTTTTTATTTGTTTTTATAAAACTATTCTGCTGCAAAGGCTAAGGATAAGGCGTATGAAGAGTTTTATAAAAGGTTGGACACTAAGGAGGGAGAAAAGGACCTGTACTGATTGGCTAGACAGAGGGACTGAGCTAGTAAAGATGTGCAGCAGGTAAGGATGATAAAGGATAATGAGGCAAATGTACTCACAAGCGAGGAGAGTGTGTTGAGCAGATGGAAATAGTACTTTGAGGGGCTGATGAATGAAGAGAATGAGAGGGAGAGAAGGCTGGATGATGTGCGGATAGTGAATCATGAAGTGCAGTGGATTAGCAAGGAGGAAGTAAGGATAGCTATGAAGAGGATGAAGAATGGAAAGGCTGTTGGTCCAGATGACATACCTGTGGAAGCATGGAGGTGTTTAGTTGAAATGGCAGTGGAGTTTTTAAGTAGCTTGTTTAATGAAATCTTGGAAAGTAAGAAGAAGCCTGAGGAATGGAGAAAAAATGTTTTGGTACCTATTTTTAAGAATAAGGGTGATGTGCAGAGCCATAGTAACTACAGAGGGATTAAATTGATCAGTCACAGCATGAAGTTATGGGAATGAGTAGTGGAAGCTAGGTTAAGAAGGGAGGTGATGATTAGTGATCAGCAGTATGGTTTCATGCCAGGAAAGAGCACTGCAGATGCGATGTTTGCTTTGAGAGTGTTGATGGAGAAGTACAGAGAATGTCAGAAGGAATTGCATTATTTCTTTGTGGATTTAGAGAAAGCATATGACAGGGTGCCTAGAGAGGAGTTGTGGTATCGTATGAGGAAGTCAGGAGTGTCAGAGAAGTATGTAAGAGTGGTACAGGATATGTACAAGGGTAGTGTGACAGCGGTGAGGTCAGCAGTGGGAGTAATGGATGTGTTTAAGGTGGAGGTGGGATTACATCAAGGATCAGCTCTGAGCCCTTTTTTATTTGCAATGGTGATGGACAGGTTGACAGACGAGATCAGACAGGAGTCCCCATAGACTATGATGTTTGCAGATGACATTGTGATCTGTAGTGAGAGTAGGGAACAAGTGGAGGAGACCCTGGAGAGGTGGAGATATGCTCTAGAGAGAAGAGGAATGAAGGTCAGCAGGACTAAGACAGAATATATGTGTGTGAATGAGAGGGAGGATAGAGGAATGATGAGGATGCAGGGAGTAGAGGTGGCGAAAGTGGATGAGTTTAATTACTTGGGATCAACAGTTCAGAGTAATGGTGAGTGTGAAAGAGAGGTGAAGAAGGGAGTACAGGCAGGATGGAGTGGGTGGAGAAAAGTGTCAGGAGTGATTTGTGACAGACGAATACCAGTAAGATTGAAAGGGAAGGTCTACAAGAGGGTAGTGAGACCAGCTATGTTGTATGGGTTGGAGACGGTGGCAGTGACAAAAAGGCAGGAGTCAGAGCTTGACATGGCAGAGTTGAAGATGTTAAGATTTGCACTGGGTGTGACGAGGATGGACAAGATTAGGAATAAGTATATTAGAGGGTCAGCCCAGGTTGGAAGGTTTGGAGACAAAGCCAGAGAAGCAAGATTGCGTTGGTTTGGATATGTGCTCAGGACGGATGCTGGGTATATTGGGAAAAAGATGCTAAGGATGAAGCTGCCAGATAACAGGAAAAGAGGAAAGCCTAAGATAAGGTTTATGGATGTGGTAAGAGAGGACATGCAGGTGGTTGGTGTGACAGAGCAAGATGCAGAGGACAGGAAGAAATGGAAACAGTTGATCTGCTGTGGTGACCCCTAATGTGAGCAGCCAAAAGAAGAAGAAAAATAAAACTATACTGCTGGACTTTATGTGCACTGGCTTTCAGTGAGAAGGGGAGAACTCATGTGGGCAGGACTGATTCTACCTTTGCTATTGGATATGTACTATATGACTGCTTGCTTTTAAGAGACTATCTCTAAAGTTAATGGGTTGCATGTCATGTAGTCACTCCTTCAGCTGACAGCCATAGTAAAGACCTCTTAAATGCTTGTAACAAATCCATCATCTGTCATTTGACAGCATCATACTAAATATTATAAAGCTTTTTTATAACTCTTTACCCCCAGTGCCTACTGATCATTAGCCCCTCCTTGCCAATTGTCCAATTTGTTCATCACCTCTGTGAAGACTGACAGGGAGGGTAAGTCATCAGATGTGATTCATTTTTTTTTCTTCTTTTGCCTTTATATCACCACACACACTGAGCTAGTATAATTAAAGGAGGGGTGCACTGGGCTGCCCCCAAAGGATTTTTGTCTTCAGTTCTACAAGGAATATTTCTTTCTAACAGCCTACCTATCAGTGCTAAAGCATACGAGGTGGTTTCCCCCAGTTTTCACCAGGGAAACTGCATCTAACTATTGTAGCCCAACATGTAATCCCCCCCCTCCACCCCACCTTTGGAGAGGTGAATAACCCTTGTCCCCTCACTCCTTTACTTCCCTGCCTGGTTACTCCAGTACTTTGGAGAGGTGAATAACCCTTGTCCCTTCACTCCTTTCCTTCCCTGCCTGGTTACTCCAGTACTTTGGAGAGGTGAATAACCCTTGTCCCTTCACTCCTTCCCTGCCTGGTTACTCCAGTATCAGTGCCATTAATCAAACCCAGCCACTTTGGGTGGATTCAGGGCTGCAACCCTTGCAACACTGAACTTGGCTAACATTATAAATATTATACAAGAACTGTAGAGAAGCCTTGAAGGAATTTAATATGTTTGCCTTTTGAGATGAGGAGAAAGACAAGATATAATTAAAAGAGGAGACATTTGGGGCTTATCATGATCTAAAAAAAATTTTATTCATCTGTTATTTTTTTCTTTATAAGGAATCAGGGTTCAGTGAAAATATGGATGCTTATATTACAAAGCCAAATAACTGAGCAAAGATTGAATTTGGTGACCTGTATTATTTGTTACTAAGGAGCAGAACAGTTTGTGGTATAAGAAATGATCAAAAAAGGGCACACGTACACTTTAACATATTTAAAGCTATGGATGTGAGCATGGTAAATTAAATTTTAAACTCATAGTTAAAAGAATTAATGAGGAAATAGAAACACACAAAATAAAATATGAGCCAAAGAAAAAAGAAAAAATAGGCTTAATGTCAGAATATATTATAACTGCCATGGTAATGAGAAAGAGAGCTGTGAAGTACATAAGATATATGGAACAGTTGAAACTCAAGCTTTGTGCACTAGGTGTGATTATAAACATAACAAGAAGAATTTTTTAGCTTTTATTTGGTGCTGCAGAATTTGGTTGGAAGAATAAATTTGTAATGGCATAAAGTAATAGATAAGAATATTCAAAAGAATTTTCCTTCTTATTGTGCCAAAAGATAATGTAGAAAATGTAAGAATGTTCAGAACAATTTACGTGCTTATTGTTCCAAAACAAGAGAATGAGTTCTTTTGGGGCTTTGCTAATTTGGAAAGGGTTGATGCTCTGAGGTCACTAGCAGTCCGACAAGATAGATATTCAGACTGAAAAGAAAACTTAGAAGTTATAAATTCTTCATTTTAAATTTGTCACAAATGCAGAGTCTAATATTAATGACAGAAAATATTTTTGCATCATTGACACTAAAGGTTCTGCAAAGAAATCTAGGTGTACATTGTTAACATATTCAGGATACTAGTAATCCAAAAACTGAGGACCAATGCGAACACAAACCAATAACCAGCAAACGCACTGTATGAGGAAAACTAAACACCGGACAGCGAGCGTAAATAAAATCAACTGTTTATTATTAACAAATACAAACGTTAAACGCTTAACGAATCACCATGTTTTTCATCCAACACATCCAGACTTCATCAGACAACACCATAATTACAAATTACCCTTTATTTATGTTCTGGTTTTTATGTTGGTAAAACTGAGAGAAAGATAAAAAGGAGAGTTTATGAACCTATCAATGATATAAAAAATAAAAAAGAAGGGAATGCTTTATATAGACACACGTTAATATGTCCCCTAGCGAAATACAAGTTTTTCATTATTGAAGAAGTTCAAAAAGATGAAAGAGGGGGCTTATGGGAAACTAAAATTGAATATCGGGAATTATATTAGCAGATTATTTTGGAGGCTAATAAATTCCCAGGTCTTAATGATAATATTTCCCTTGCACCTGTTCTTAGAATGAGGGCAGCTAGACTATGAAAACATATAAACATGCATGCAAATATTTTATGTCAATGACCAATTTTAAGATTTAATTTTAGGATGTTAATTTTATGATTTATATTTCACAAGTATGGTTATATAGGATTTCTCAAAAAACATTAATATTTATATGTATTTAAAATATTTAATATTTTATATTTAATACACATTGCAAGTTATTGTCTAACATCGCTTTATATTACTTCATATTACATTTTTATATATTTTAATATGTTTTATAATTAATATATTACCAAATGTCTTGTTGTTATGTATTTGCAATTTTGAAATTTTCCTTTTGACCACTTGGTGGTAGTATTTCATTTAAAATATGCTTGATTTAGTATATTTTTATATATGGTGTACGATATATATTTATATGTAAAACACTGGATCTAAATTATATTTAGTTTATGATGTAAATTTCATTTTTATTTTTTAGATTTATATTTATAAGTGACGTTTTTAACATATTTAAGAAACTGTAGAAGTTCAAGTGATATAAAATGAGGTTAGTGTGATGAATTAAACAGTAGGAATATATATTAATGAGTTGAACTCTAGATGTGATTGGATAATTCAAATGTTTGTGTAGGATATATAAAGGGTAATTTGTAATTATGGTGTTGTCTGATGAAGTCTGGATGTGTTGGACGAAAAATGTGGTGATTCGTTAAGCGTTTAATGTTTGAATTTGTTAATAATAAACAGTTGATTTTATTTATGCTCGCTGTCCGGTGTTTAGTTTTCCTCATACAGTGCGTTTGCTGGATATTCAGGATACTAAACAAAGTCATTGGGTTAAAAACTATAATCTAAAAATAAGAGGTACAAATCCTTTTTTGAAACAGAAGTATGTGCATCATGAAACAAATTCACAATGTACATGCACAAAGCAAATAATGTAAAGGAACTGTCACACAGTCACAGAATCATATTGCATACTGTCTAGAAGCATGACAATAATATCCTGCATCACTATGCTGATCTACCTACAGTCTTACGAAGCATATAAGGAAAATATGCTATTCAAATGAGTTCCAGATGTATATCAGTTCTATATATTTCTGGGAAAGCACCAGAAGCTCTTATGAGTAGAAATAAATAGCAAATAAAGTAAATGGAAATTACTGATGTCACTAATAAGCAGGCATTAGACCAAAATAATAAATTAATAGTATGGTTATATGGCAATACTCACATGCATAAGTGATGAGTAAGATATGAATAAAATTATTAAAAGTGAGGACTGGCCATTCTTTGCAGCTGAAGTTAGTCTCAGGTATGTCTAATGCTAAATTTGCTCAGTATTAAATGCTGGCTATGGATTCTGGCAGAAAAAATCTGTATGAAGAACACTCCAAGTTCAATACATTTAATATGACATTAGGAAGATACAGTTTCTTGCGACTCGTGATTGGTATTTCATCAGCAGCATAAATATTTCAAAAAGCTGATGAAAAATAATTGAAGGCTGAAAAGATGCTGTGAATGCAATGAAGTAAAGGTATAGAACATTCAACAAAGCAAGCTGGAAATGCTATAAGTAGCAAATATAAGAAAAATACAGTACTCTGGCCTAATTGCAAAACTCCATGAAAATCTCATGTTTTCTAATACATGAGCAGTCCAAATTTGTAATATACTGATATTTTCCCTAAAAATAGGAAATCATTGCCCCTGGTAATACTTTGATATCAAAATGAATGAACCAAAGGAAAATACTGTATCAAGCCTGGAAATGAAATTAATTTCAATCAACTATTTAGACAGTTCTTTATTAACAATTGTTAGTATTTTCATTCAAGTATTCTTAGAACTTCATCAGACTTCTAGTGAGTGTGATAAACAACCAGAAGAATTAGGAGACTTTTGTCCATCTTTTGATCTGACTAGCACCAGATAAACTTACCTTTCCCACTACAGGAAATAGTTTTCCATTTTCATAATTCATAGTTTGTTTATACTGCATTATGGTCAAACACCATTAATATGCAGTTTCTACATTTCAAGAGCATATACAGCATCCAAAGCAAGTAGAAAGTATGGCACAGTATCTATTCCAAGATATCACTAATGAAAGTCCCCGGGATTCATGAAGCTTGGTGCAAGGCCGGCGTTAGGCTTGCGCCGACCATGCGGCGTGTAGATGGCGCAGTAGCGCCATATGCATATTAATGAAGGTGCGCTGCCGCCACAGCCATGTGCATAGGAAATGAGCGCGAGTGCATGGGGCGTGTCGAAGTGCAGCAGGGAGGCATGGAAATGTTGAATATTACAGTCTGCCTGCAATAGTAATCACACCTGTAAGTGTCCGTGGATACTGAAACGTATGCAAAGAATGCAAGACAGTTCTTGTGAACACAAGAAGCAAACACAAATGCACATTAGCGAATATCGAGTCTCCATTCCTCGAACAAATGACAATTAAAACCGTGTGCAGTGTACATAGTTATACCAAGTGGAAGTGAAATGCATCATGTTAGCGCGCCAACAATAGCTACGTCTAGCGCAATGGTCAGGGTTACCACCTGTTCCACATTGTGAGGGATAGTACACAGCTGGGCAGTTGTGTCCATACTGAAACCATTCTAAGTGTAAAATATCCTGTGACCGTATGACATAATTATCTCCCACATTGCATGTAATAGTCACATACAATAGTAATATCCGTATGTAACATACCACGTTACAAGAAATAGAATAAGCAAGTATACGAAACAGACAGAGCATATAAACTGCTACAACAATAAGCCAACATGTAGGCATAAAACAAAAGTAGTATCCGTAGTACTGACCGTGGGTATGTGTTGTCCTGTAGAATCCGATTTGTGTCCGGAAAATATCCCATCCTGGCAATATGAAAAGGTGGCAACCCTACCAATGGTCATTGCGGTCGGCCAGAAATCCACCCATATGCGGCCCAAGATGTTTTTGTCAGGATGTGTAAAAGTTGAACGGGTATTACCCGGGTGTACCTGTCATGTCATGAAAGATAAGTACTGACGTGTATCTATGTGCATGATGTACAGCATGTGAAAGGTGAAAAATGTCAGGGTAGTCCTCACACTCATACAGGTACCTGACATATGTAGTGTATGCAAATGTGTTCCCTTGACTGTGCCATGGGCCATCAACCAAAGAAGGGATGGATGGAGTGTCTGGAATATGTGTGTGGGGGTGATGGGTAATGTTATAATCCACAAAGGCGAGACTGTGTTGGATGCACAATAGGTGAACTGGAGGTGTATGAGGGAGCAGCGTGTGAATCAGAAAGAAACACATAGAACAAGCATAGACATTTGCAGTACAACCTAACAGGCCATACTGTAGAACACAATCACACAAACATCTGAATATTAAAATGTGCGATACACATATACAGAAACGTCACCGGCACATACCCACAGAATGCTCTGGACAGAACTGGGCCATCCAAATGTAACACACCTGGATGCATAACTGAATACCCAGCAGCCCCTCTACAGCACACAACCCGCCCCCATTCTTGAAAGTCCACCAAATCCAGCCATACTCGGGCGACTAGCTTGGCACAGCCATAGCTACACATACTGACCACTACTCATATGTAGTAGGCAGTGTCACACTAGGCAGTGTCAGGATTGCAAACTATGTATCCCTTGCATGTAAAACCCTAACACATTTTCGTAAATCCAAACGAATGGATGGTTATTGTCTTGTTCAATTTTTGGATATCCCTCATGGGATAAGTATCCTGTGTAAACATCAGACTTGGTATCACGACACGATGTCTAGTCCTGTAGACATCTGGACACAAGTTGTATGTGCAGTAGTGGTTCACGAGACTGTTCAGCCTCTAGATGGTCATGCAGAACCTACTACCCAGGATCAAACACCTGCCCGTGATGCACGTCTCCCCGCAAGAATTATCAAGAGAATATATTGTACACAGTTGCATAGTGGCACTTGGAAATAGGGTGATTAAGGTGCTGACATAAGCAGGGTACCACCTGACCCACTGTGTGAGGGACAGTCACTGTTTGGGTAGGTGTGTCCTGACCAAGAATGATACAATGGCAAATGTCCTGTGATTGTAGGAAATAACTATGTACCATACGTCATGTAACAGTTGCCTAAAACAGTTATTTCTGGATGTAAAATGCATAAATCGGACAAGAAACAGAATAAGCAACTAAAGTGCTACAGGAATAGGCTCTCATCTAGGAAAATAATGAATGTTCTAAACCCTGTACTGACCGTGGGTATGTGTTGGCCTAAACAATCTGGTGTGTCCAGAATATAGTCCAGAATATAGTCCATCCTGGACATATGTAAATGTGGCAACCCTACCAATGGTCAGAGCATTTGCACAATAACTGGCCAGCCTCTGAATCACCCACAAAACCAGTGACCTTTCGAGGAAAGGTGTTGAATGACACTTGAATGACCAATGACAATAATTAAGAGTAAAAGATGCATTTAACTGCAGAAAACAAGTATTAATACATATGACTCTGAATCTGTTAACACGTTTCAAGTTAATAGTACTAATATTGTAGAAGTGTCCGTGATTGTCCCTGATTTGTCATTGCCTTGTCCCTGTCACTATTACAGAGGTCCATACACATATGTACACCAACCAACTGTCACATATGTAGACAGTACTATTGCATACCTGTAGTGAAGTCATAAGTGATGTCCAGAATAATATTCATCGTATATGTGACTTAAATAGTCAAATGTGAATGGAAACACCAGTGGAACCACGTAATGATTAATGAATATATGTATGAGTCATGAACAGCATGTACCTCAACAAATGTGAATGAATACATATACCCTGTGACTGTCAATGTGTCAGGTTAATAGAACAATCTTCTAAATGTGTCCCTCAGGGTGTTATGCAGTGTCCCTGATACAGTGTTCATTCTCCCCCATTCGTATGTGAGGTCTGCTAGTGATGGAAAGCGCATATTCCGCCGACCACCTTAGGTAGATGATAGCATAATAGTGTGGGGTTACCACCTGTCTGCCTTTGTGAGGGACATTCTACTCTGGGCAGTTGCGTCCTGCAAAATGAATGTTATGGCACATGGTCTGTGATATCGGGAAAAGAGTTCATATATTGTGTGTAGTGGTGTCATAAAATGATATGGTTGTATCTGAAACAGGTACATGTTATAGGAAACAGTATTAGCAACTATAATGCTACAAGAATAACCTTAACATATGCAAACTGGTGAAGTAGTCAGTATACTACTGGCTGTGGGTATGTGTTGCCTTGCCAAATGTGACAGCTCTACATATAGGTCCTATAGGGCTGCCACCTTTCCAAATGGCCAAAGTGGGAGCTGCACTGTAGAAATGTCAGATGTACCAGGTCAGAACATACCTGCAACCATGCATAGTACAGACATATACATAGTCGCACAAATCAAAGCCTAGTCTAGCAGCAGTCAAGTTGCTTATGCTACTTCATCACACAAATCAAAGCTTAGTCTAGCAGCAGTCAAGTTGCTTATGCTACTTCACATAACATATCGACGTGTCATGTATACAATAACCATTACATGCAACTATTACAGACACGTAGAATATAATATTGTCCTGTAATCAGGACATTAGCTATGGCTAGAGTATTGTTGCATGAAACATATGCCTAATGAGGGACTGTCTCATGCAAAGTGGGAAAGGTGTTACGCCTAGAATGTGGACAATCTAAAAGGTGGAAATCCTACAATAGGTATGCGGTAGCATGACCCGGCCGAGAGATGCGTTTCCCAAAACACATTTACATGTCAGCATTGCAGAGTATCGGTTCCCATGTATCAGCCAGATGGGAGCAGATTGTATGAGGAAGACGCATATCATATGATTACGTCACTGGACAGGCCGCCGAGTCCGTACAGTCAAACGCCTGCCGTCGCCTAATGTTTAGCCATACCCGATACTGTAATCATGTAGTCCGATGTAATAGGCATCACAAGGGATCGCGCTCACCCAGCGTGAGTGACAAATGGAAGCACCAACGTTGGTGCACGTGCAAGTGAGTGAGTGAGCAGGTGTACGCGTGTTTGTCTACCAGTATGCGAGTATTGCACTGTTAAAGAAATGTGGAGTCTAAACAAGTATAAGGAGCTGTAACCAGAGGTCAGCAGTGCTTAACGCGCAAACCCACGCACAACCACTCCCACCTGCTGGAATGTGCCTTACCCACTCCGTATCTAAAGGCGTCGTTCTGGATGAAAACAAAGAACCGTCCTTTGCACGTGTTGGTAGCAATACCCTGCGCACACAGCTCATATGAATTTCCAATACACCATGGCATATATACAGACAATAGACAGTACCACACACATACTATACAGCACAGTCATCCAACAGTATAGCAAGGTACTGACAGATATGTCCGGACCACTGGTGTTTGTAGACCTGGCCGTTCTGTGTTTCAATGTGTGAGCATGCCCAGTATGACTGTTACACATGTTGATGACTGACATTACCATCATACCATCATGTGTTTGAGCATGCCCAGTATGTTCAACTGGATCACATGTGTCACATGTCCATATAGTCAGTACTGTGGTGCTGACCTCTGCGTTGTACACCGACAAGTGGCATGCTGTATCTGCAGGGTAGCTAATGGTCATGTGGCATTGACTGTTGCTACATTTCTTCACAGCGAGGGGGGACATTCAACTGCATCCACAGTCCTACACAGCACCGGGGGTGGTGCACCTGGCTCTCACATGAATAAAACCCAAATTGACTGACTCTCACATGTGTACATTGGAAGGGGGGCACAGCTGACAGTTTTACACATTTGCGACTATTGTACTGGTTTGCCAGGTACTTCAATACAGTGTGTGGACCTACCTAAATTGCTGGTTGGAGGCATACCAGTGTACGTCAGATCCTAGCTTGAATTACCAGCATAGTGGTTTCAGACGTCCTAGCCTTCACAACCTGCATCCAACTGCTTGGCCTGTTGTAGTCTGTGTGTGTGTTTGTGGGGGTTGGGGTCATCCATTGGGCATCTCCAGAGGCCATTGTATAGCATTTCTCTGTAGTGGTCTACACCTGTCCAGCTGTATGAGACTTGTGTGGGCTGTATGGACAGACATGATGTTCAGCCCATAACCTGCAGTGGGTTAGGACACCCTGTGTACTACTGGCTACTATTGTGACCCCGGTTTGTGCTACAGATGTCATGGTGCCACTATGGACATGCACTGTCTGCTGCCCTAACAGTCGGCCACCAAATTCCCTTGTATGCTCACATCCATACCATAGCTACAGGTAAATACACATTCTAATACAACTGCCAATTGGTAGCTTGATTGACTTACCTTGGGGGTGTTCCAGAGCTGAGGATGGTGCTGGAGGGCTGCCTATGTCGGATGCACACAGTGCACTTCCTGTACATGGCTGAGCACAGGTAGTGTTATGTTTGGCATCCCTTGTACTGCCTGTGTGAGTCAGAGAGGGTGAAATTCCCTGGGTACCTACTGTGTCAGTGCATATGCCATGTGTTGCCTCCTTGCCAAGGGCAGGTCATACTGTGCATGCCTCCTTTCGCCGACTGGGTCCAGCTCAAGTAGTTCCTCCTCCAAGTCACACTGTGCCTGTACAGGCCTTGGCATTGGTTGAGGGCTGTGTGGTCCTGCCCCATGCTGTTCCTGCTGCAACTGTTACCGCAGGATCAGATTGTGTAGCATAGCACATACCATAACAATTTGTGTGCATGTAGCTGGTGAACTCCATCGGATGTGTCCAGACACCAGAACTGTGACCTCAGCGTCCCAAACACACGCTCAATTATATGTCTTGCCTGTGCATGTGCCTCAGTATGGTGTAGTTGTTCAGGTGTGTGTGCATTGCTGATGGGTGTCATCAGCCACAACTCCAGTGGTAAACCAGCATTCCCCACTATGTGACTGTAGGGGATGTCCATATTGCCAAAGGTGTGGTACAGCTGCATCAGATGCCATATATCGGAATCATCACAGCTTCCAGGGCAGACAGCACACACATTCAGTTTAATGCCCTGTCCATCGCATATGGCCTAGCTGTTGGAGGGTATGCCCCTGCAGTGACTGTAGGCCCTACCCCGCTTACCGGGTGGTGCTTTGATTTGTATGCGTGTGCAGGCTATAGCACCCAGTACCCCAGGGTAGTCTGCCATTTGGTGGGAGAGACGCATATTGCTGGCCAACAAAGCACGTGTGTTGAGGACATGTACGTGTTCACTGGCATGTGGTGACATGGCATCTGTGAACTGGTGCAATACTCTGGATGCAGATGCCTGTGAGATCCCCATGATATCCCCAGTTGTGCATTGGGAGGTACCTGTGGCTAGTGTACCTAGGCCAACACATGCCTTGGTATCCACTGGGATGGGTTTCCCTCGGCCTGTTTGATGTGTCAGGTGTGGCCGGCACAGCTCAACAAGCTGCTGTAGGAGGTCTCTGTCCACCCCATAGCTCTCCATTATCTTCAGGCCATGTAGCCCCTGGTAGGTTACCCTGAGTCTGTAAAGTGTTCTGTCACCTCACAAAGGATTTTTCGGCAGCATTCACATCCTCACCACCCTCAGCCTCTTGCACATGTTGGTCCATGTTGCCTGCTGCAGCCCTTCTCATTTGGTTGGATTGTGTCGAGAAATGCCCCCGCATGTATACACCGGTGGTGTAGAGTGTGGGAGAAACCTGTGTGTATGGTGCTTGGTCACTTTACCATGGTGTTCATGGGTGGGCTGGCCATGTAATCTGCTGATTGTGCTAATTATCACCTGTCTGTGCAGCCTGTTCACCTTGACTACTCTACTACTGCTGTTGTTCCTCCGAATTTCACCAGGCAGGTATAGACACACCCCTAGCTTAGGCGTGCTAAGGCAGGAGCAATCCCGAGGCACAGGGCTCCAGTGTATGTACAGTATGCCTTGAACCCCTCCCATGCCTTCACCTATATTCCAGTCCTGCACCCAGCTATCTACACACATACACTCTTGGGATCTGCATCACACCCTGGGGATAAACGGGATTCACTATTGTCAACCTCATTTGCATAGTATTGTCTGCTAATGCATAGTTATATGACCCATACTGATCCTCCAAATTAATAACCACTGCTTACTGTCGCTCAGATCCGCACACAACTGGTTAAAGGTGCCTTACTATCACCGTATTTGATTTCCCTTGTTCTTCCCATCAACAAAATAATAGGTGTCTACATGACTAGAACCCGGGACCCTGTACACCCCAGACGATGCGCCTTACCACTAAGCCATGGCAGATATACATACAGCCAAGATGATCACATACAGATCATCCAGCACAGACATTCAATAGTGCTAATGTCCACATACATATCTATATATGTATATATATAAATATATATATATATATATATATATATATATATATATATATATATATATATATATACATACATACATAAAAAACTATCTATATATATATATATATATATATATATATATATATATATATATATATACACACACACACACACACACACACACACACACATATACATATACACACACAGATGTAGATATTGAATTTATATCAAAACAGCGGACCACATGACACCAAAGCATTAGACAAGAATGAAAGGAAAACCACATGTGCCACCTGCATTATGTAGTGCTGTTACTATCAAGGCAAGTGTGTTACGTTGCATCACACAGGTCAGATTGTAGTAAGGGTAAGAGTAGGGCTGCTGACATTTACCCACCAGACCTATTGGTGAATGTATGTGTATGTGTTGACAGCCCAATCTCTTGGCCGATTATGACATTTGTGGACACTATATAGGAATGCAACAAAACACACTCAACACATCCTGGAGCTAGCTACTTACAGATACCAACACATAGGATATGTCTGCCAAACACACACACCTCTCATGACTTGGTATCGAACACCTACTTGTTTATTCTATCACACTACAGCATTACGCAGTTACAGAACACGCTACCGAGACTACTGGAACACAGTAGGCATACTTCTAGGTGGGTGACATCATCAGCAAAGGCAAAGACGCTGATAGGGAATGTATGGAGAGTGAGTAGTCTAAAAGCATTACTCTGTCCCCAGGCAACCGGAAACACACATATGCACACACACTTGGCAGGGCTGGGAGTTGAACATAGATCTAACTACCTTATTATACTACAGCATTACGCAGTTACAGAACATGCTATCGAGATTACTGGAGCACAGCACTCCCAGATGCATACTTCTAGGTGAGTGACATCATCAGCAAAGGCAAAGATGCCAATAGGGAATGTATGGAGAGTGAGCAGTCTAAAAGCATTACTCTGTCCCCAGGCAGCTGGAAACACACACACACACACACATGGCAGAGGTTAGAATTGAACATAGACCTAACTACCTTATAACACTTCAGCATTATGCAGTTACAGAACACGCTACCGAGATTACTGGAATGCAACACACCCAGAGGCATACTTCTAGGTGGGTGACATCATCAGCAAAGGCAAAGATGCCGATAAGGAATGTATGGAGAGTGAGCAGTCTAAAAGGATTACTCTGTCCCTAGGCAGCTGGAAACACACACACTTGAACATAGACCTAACTACTTTATCACACTTCAGCATTACGCAGTTATAGAACGCGCTACTGAGATTACTGAAATGCAGCACTCCCAGAGGCATACTTCTAGGTGGGTGACATCATCAGCAAAGGCAAAGACGCCGATAGGGAATGTATGGAGAGTGAGTAGCCTAAAAGCATTACTCGGTCCCCAGGCAGCTGGAAACACACACACACACACTTGGCAGGGCTGGGAATTGAACATAGACCTAACTACCTTATCATACTATAGCATTACGCAGTTACAGAACACACTACCGAGATTACTGGAATGCAGCATTCCCACAGGCATACATCTAGGTGGATGACATCATCAAGAATGGAACAAACGCCGATAGGGATTGTATGGAGTGTGAGCAGTCTAAAAGCATGTTACTGTCCCAAGGCAGACGGAGACAAACACATGGCAGTGGTGTGAACAGGACAACTGCCTATCTACGGAGCACTATTACAGCACTACATAGATACGAGACGCGCCACAGACAGTACACCTTTCAAGACAGTCAACCAGTGTGTTCAATGTAGGAATCCATCCTGACGTGGGGTATGGACATCTGTTGCCTGGATGACCACTATCGCTATACAGGATTACAATGGTCATGCCCATGCACAGAGGCACATAACTGACACAAGGTGTCACTGGGCATGCTCACACACTTAGTAGCACACGTCCGTTTGGAATGTACTATGTGTCCATCTACACAATGGCGTACTGGGCATGCTCACACACTTAGTAGTAGCGAAGGACTGTCTTGTATGCACACAGATTCTAAACACGGAAGGGCACAGTGTGTCGATAGTCAACATTGTTAGCACGAACGCTGCGCTACATATATCTGACACCAGACTTCAGTGCTAGATGTGTAGCGTTCGTAATCACAGCTGACATTCCAGATCCAACAATGGGGAATACGGACATCTCTGCAGTGAGGAACACCTGGCATATGACACAGTTGTGCACAATAGCACTACCACCGTATACCTCAGATACAGACATGTGGGCCATAAGACTGTTACGGACCGCTCCAGGTGTTAGTGTCCCCACGTACATGAAGGCCACTCACATGTACTGACCAGTACACACAAGAGCCATCACAGATGTGTCAGGTGCAGATCACAGTGGTAAATGCCGCATTCTACTATGTAGCCCTCAGACATCACCATGTCCTTGGAAAAGCAACACACATCCATACATTAGTACAACACCATGTTACTCATGACCAGTGGACTGTACATAGCTCTACAGCAACTGGGCAGACTACACATGTACTGACAGGGTGCCATCATGTGTTATGCAATGCAATGATACCACCGTTCATAACCAGGTCGGCTCTACACATAACAGGAGCCCTGGGTCTCATACAGCTGTAACAGATAACTATTGCTGTACACCAAAAAACACACTCATGTTTGGATATGACATACATGTAATTGCCGTGGATATGTACATGGCCCACACACACAAAACACATATGTACATAGCATAGCTTTTGCTGTCCTCCGTGCAGACAAGTGGCTACAGCAATCACACGCATGCACATGGAAGGTAGGTCCATGGCTGCTGAATGCTAACAGTACATAAGGTAGCAATGTTGACTGAGGTAACATTCCCTCTCTACTAGTTACCCATGACAACTATCATATCATACAACAGTCCATGTGTCATGTATGTCATCACACATGTCCACCAATTGCAATGCATACAAACATGGCTACATGACAGGAATGTAGGACCTACACACATGTACATGTAGTGGTGTGCATTCAGCTACCATTCATGTGCAGTAGCTGATGTATGCAGTTCATCTGTGTCTAACTACAACATGCAGTTGCAATGCAGCCCCATCATTGACACCCGTATATGGTGAAATACTGACAGTGTGGTAGGATGTACATCAGGTATGGATGGATGTGTGTACATAAAGTGGTGGTCCACCTTTGCAGATGGATGTTTGCTGAAGACAGTTCACAGGTGTGTCACAAGCCATCCTACCATAACATGTGCAAACAGTATGCTATGTTACTGTTACTTGAAGGTGAAGACATACAACCTACACAGTGGTCAGGGTGTCACTGACTGTAAATCACTTGACACCTGTAACACTTACGTCCTCCCATGTGTATATAGCAGCACAATTGCCGAAGGTAGCATCGGTACACATAATGCGGGCAATACTGCTGCATGTCTGTCAGACGTATCATCATATAGCAGGTGTTTGATTCACAGTACTGCCATGTGTGTTTGCTTGTGTGGCCATATATGCCATGTATGGTGGGGAATACATCCCAATTGTCACACACCCCTGTACACTGTTGTAGAGATCTGTACATACTGCAGTGTAG
This sequence comes from Protopterus annectens, assembly GCF_019279795.1. NCBI lineage: Eukaryota > Metazoa > Chordata > Ceratodontiformes > Protopteridae > Protopterus > Protopterus annectens. Next base: position 1,303,217,433 of record NC_056725.1, read on the forward strand.
AAAGCAAGACATAGGCAGGGGTGGTGTGTGTATCACACACATGTTAGCTATCTGTATGTGAATGACATTTGTGGACTCCACAGTGTGTGTGTGTGTGTGTGTGTGTGTGTGTGTGTGTGTGTGTGTGTGTGTGTGTGTGTGTGTGTGTGTGTGTGTATGTATGTATGGCTGTCTGGTGCATGGAGTGAGGGTGTATGCTACCATACAGAACAGATAGGATCCCTAACCCCTCATGGTGATGCAATCTACTACCCTGTTGATGCCGTCGGTCTCAGGCATTACTGCCTACCTGTACATGTTCATTCTCTGTGTCGCATCATGTGGGTGCACAGTACTGTGAAGGTGATCACCACATAGGCAGGGGTCCTCACCTCAACACTATCAAGTGTGCGTTATAGTGTCGTTGACCCCGTGAGTGTGGGCGTGTTACTGTGTGTGCTTCTGTGTATGTCTGTGCATGTTCTCATCCTGTAATGTGAAAGTGTATTACTGCTACACAGTGAGGCCTCATGCTATCAACTGGCCTCTACCCTTGACATCAGCTAGACCGCTGTGTAAACCCCCTGCACCATGTCACTGTACCTGTGATGTGACCCAGTATGGATGTCACGTCTCTAGCCACTGTAGCCTAGTACACAGCTCACATGCTTCTGGATCAGTAGATGTGTGGACATCTGTGAAATGTTAGCCTTTCTAACAGTGAGGTTGAGGCTACGTTTAGCATGCTGGTATTGCCATACATGCCTGTGAGTACTCCACATTTACACATGGGAAACTGCAAACACTGTACTTATTGGCACATGCAATTACACCTTAAGGAGGAAAGCAGAGCATCATTACCAACATGCTGTTACTGTTGTTACCAAGACACATACTGTGAACATACAACAATGCATTCTAACTGCAAACACTGTTATGTAATGGCACATGCAATTAGACTGTAAGGAGGGAAGCAGGGCATAATTACCAACATGCTGTTACTGTTGTTACCAGGACACATACTGTGAACATATAACAATGCATTCTAAACGTGTACTACATGGTATGTCTGCTGCGTGTCAACAGTACACAACAAATGTAATATACACTTATCTCACTATTCTGTTCACCCTGTGCATCAGACCATATGAGCATGTCCCTGCACCGATGGTGTGGATGACAGGGATGCAGCACAGGCATCATCATATGCACAGGGTGATAATGTTTGCCAGGGGCATAGGCTGCACCAGTGGATGACATCATGTGTGTGGGTTAGGGCTGGTGATCTAATTGGACATGTATGGTTGTTATGCATGTGGGTGTTGTGGTGCCCTACAGATGTTTCTGCTGTGTGTGTGTATGTGCGCACACAGTTCTGCCATGTGTACGGCCTACACAGGGGTATTATTGACAGCTCCAGATTGTACTGACCAGGATGTACAGCTCATTGTGTCCGGCCACGGCCACGTGACCTGTGCTTGTCAGGGGTTGCACGGGCACTACCAGGCAGAGGTACAGATTGGCTACTGTCCGATGACACATGTCCACTAGAACCATGTCCCCACTGGGAATGTCCAGGGCCATGTTCACGTGGCCTGCTGTGTCCTGGTGTGGACAGCGCAGCACCAGCTGCACTGCTACTGCTACCGGCACTATGGAAGCGGGCATGTGAGGTAGCTCGTTCATGTAGACCTGCACCAGGTGGTGTAGCTGGCCTACGTCCACGTGGCCTACGCCTCACTCCTACCAGATATTCCAGCACAGACAGCTCACGCTCGTGGATTGCCATGCTACGGTCAAGGATTCCAACCATGTCACCCAATTGCCTGTCCAAAACGTCAACAATCTGCTGTTGAGCATTTGCCAATGCCTGTATGTTGTCGTTTAAAGAACAGATAGCAGCCCTCTGAAGCCTTTGTCCTTCTCTGTTCTGCCATTCAGCACATGCCTGTGCCGCCATTACAGTCTGAAACATGCGTCTGGTGACACCAGCTGCTGTGCTCTGTCCTGCAGGTGCATGTCTGCCAGAGGTCCTCCTATGAGCAGCCCTGGCCACATGCCTGTGTGGCACATCTGCAGTCATTTCACTGACACCATGGTGTGAAGACACACCATCTGTAGCCACCACACGTTTCTGTTCTAAGCTAACACACGCTGACTGTCCTTCCTCTATGGCCACTGGTGATGGGGTATGTGTTGGCATGAGAACTGTGTGTGGGGAAGAGGGGGATATAGCTGGGATGGCAACCATTGGCACAGATTCAGCCCCTGACAACCCTGCCTGTACCTCAAGCATATTTTCATCACTGCTAGAGTCTGTGGGGACACTAACATCAGATGGACCACAGGAGGGTAACACACCTACATCACCTGTGAATGCAAACATAGACTCTACATTACAATAGGGACACACACACAGACAGAGACACAGACACACACACACAGAGACAGAGACAGACAGAGACACAGACACACACACACACACACACACACACACACACACAGAGACACAGACACAGACAAACAGAGACAGTCAGAGACACAGACACACACACACACACAGAGACAGAGACAGACAGAGACACAGACACACACACACACACACACACACAGACAGAGACAGAGACACAGACACACACAGAGACAGAGACACAGACACACACAGAGACAGAGACACAGACACACAGAGACAGAGAATCACAGAGACAGAGACAGACAGAGACACAGACACACACACACACACAGACAGAGACAGAGACAGACAGAGACACAGACACACACACACACACACACACACACACACACAGACAGAGACAGACAGAGACACAGACACACACACAGAGACAGAGACAGACAGAAGCAGACACAGAGACAGACACGCACAGACAGAGACACAGACACACACACAGACAGACACAGACACACACAGAGACAGACACACACAGAGACAGACACAGACATAGAGACAGACAGACACACACACACACACACACACACACAGACCATGCATGTGATTTGACAGAAGGCATGCAGCATGCATGTGATACAGCAGATGGCATGCAGCTCAGACATTAATAGCGGTAGTTAGCATACATCCCTGGGTTGCATACAACAGCAAGCAGGTGTCATATCAGAAGACATGCATTTCACACAATCATGGTAGTAAGCATGCATCCCTGTGATACACCATGTGGACCAGCACAGGTTAACAGTACACATGGCTGATGTGACCTTGACATTAACATGTAGTATGACATGTAATCTGCTGACGTGTGCATTGACATGCATACATGTTTGACACAATGGTGTCCTGACACATTTACAGCGGTGTAATGGGTATCACATTGCAGTGTTGTCTGTATGCCCTACAGATAGAATGCACTTTTAGCAGATGTGCATGAGCATTGGAGGGTAGTATGAGGTGTCTACATTGCTATATAATGTGAAGTACAGACACAGTGCCATGGCATAGCATCATGAGGTGTCTATATTGCTATACAGTGTGGAATACACACACAGTGCATAGCCATGACTGCGTGCATACACATTACATAAATACTGTGGATTGTGATCCACGTCACTGAGGTGTATACACACTAAACCATGCTGTGTCATGTGACAGGTCACCGGAGGACTTACGGATGACACCCCTGCACAACTGCTAAAATGTCTTAGCTGCCTGGCAACCGTGTCCACACATGGCAGACTTGTCAATACACCATGTCCCACATGACATTTATGTAACACACACACGAGGTGCACAGCTGACAGTGATGTCCAACAGCAGCAAGGGAAATCTGTGGTCTGATGTGGTGTCTCTGTATGTGGAAGCTGTACAGGTGACTACTGTCATGCTGTGACACAGTCATGATGTTCAACACATCTTATGTGGTCAAATTAAGTGACACCTCCACAAGCTGTGCACAGGCTTTTAGGATGTCCAGTGTTCCACATCTACAATATAACCATTCAACAAAGGCTATAGTTGGACCATGTGTGGCCAATGTGCAACAGGGTGTACACACATACACATCACATCTACTGTGTGTTGCTACATGTCTCTGGCCATCCTCCATGGCCATGTGTGAACATGTGTTGGCCAAATGTTTGTGATTGCCGTCTATCTCACATGGCTGTGTTGTCCCATATGACATACACCCATAGATGTCAGATACATCACTGTCTACAGGGTATGCAGACAAAGGGTTGTATGTTTGGTATGTGGGGTATGTTTTATGGGATAGTGAGACAATGTTGCAGCCGGAACACTACATGTCTGGGACATGTCAGATGGCACATCACAATGTGTGCACCCATTGCAGGGGCATATTCCACAATGGTGAATCCTGTGGGTTGCCCATATCCCAGCTCACTGTGTGGTACTGTTTGTGTACCACACATGTGTTGTTCCAATGTATAGTACATATTCCTACATTGAACAACACCTCCACCTTTGTATGCACAGCTGTCCACACATCTAGCAATGACAGATACTGTGGTTTCATGTCGGTATTCATTTAGTTTGTATATATTGCACATGGGTAGCCAGTCTGATTGATGACAGATGCGACCTGTGTATACACACTAAACCATGCTGTGTCATGTGACAGGTCACCGGAGGACTTACGGATGACACCCCTGCACAACTGCTAAAATGTCTTAGCTGCCTGGCAACCGTGTCCACACATGGCAGACTTGTCAATACACCATGTCCCACATGACATTTATGTAACGCACACACGAGGTGCACAGCTGACAGTGATGTCCAACAGCAGCAAGGGAAATCTGTGATCTGATGTGGTGTCTCTGTATGTGGAAGCTGTACAGGTGACTACTGTCATGCTGTGACACAGTCATGATGTTCAACACATCTTATGTGGTCAAATTAAGTGACACCTCCACAAGCTGTGCGCAGGCTTTTAGGATGTCCAGTGTTCCACATCTACAATATAATCATTCAACAAAGGCTATAGTTGGACCATGTGTGGCCAATGTGCAACAGGGTGTACACACATACACATCACATCTACTGTGTGTTGCTACATGTCTCTGGCCATCCTCCATGGCCATGTGTGAACATGTGTTGGCCAAATGTTTGTGATTGCCGTCTATCTCACATGGCTGTGTTGTCCCATATGACATACACCCATAGATGTCAGATACATCACTGTCTACAGGGTATGCAGACAAAGGGTTGTATGTTTGGTATGTGGGGTATGTTTTATGGGATAGTGAGACAATGTTGCAGCCGGAACACTACATGTCTGGGACATGTCAGATGGCACATCACAATGTGTGCACCCATTGCAGGGGCATATTCCACAATGGTGAATCCTGTGGGTTGCCCATATCCCAGCTCACTGTGTGGTACTGTTTGTGTACCACACATGTGTTGTTCCAATGTATAGTACATATTCCTACATTGAACAACACCTCCACCTTTGTATGCACAGCTGTCCACACATCTAGCAATGACAGATACTGTGGTTTCATGTCGGTATTCATTTAGTTTGTATATATTGCACATGGGTAGCCAGTCTGATTGATGACAGATGCGACCTGTATATCGTGACTGGACCATACATTATGTGTACATGTGTTAACTGGCCACATGGCAAATAGATCTATGCATTAACATGCCTGATACTGATAACTGTCTCACCTGCAACAGACTGCTGTCTGTGCGGCATGCCAGAGGTACCTGTATAGGGGTGACACAGCAGTTTGATCATTATCTATGACTGCATGACAGCTACAGGGTACACTGTGCATGTTAACACGTTCGCCTATACAATAGCATATAGTATGCAGTATGCACATGTGTGCATACACAGGGTAGCATACTATAGTATGCAGCATGTGTGTAAACATACCTTGCATATGATGTTACATTACATATTGTACAGTGACACATGCAACTAAATAGGATATAATAGTTATATGTGCAGTAGTGACTTACCAGGCAACTCCAGGCTCGGTGGTTGGGAGACACCCACCTCCACTATGGCAGCTAGTGTTTGTGGATGCTGTTCTGAGGGGGTCCCCAGGCTGGCCAGTAGCTCCTCGGTAGGTGTGAGTGGGGGCTGTGTTGGTGGCCCACCACCTGTTCTACCTTGTTTCCTGGCGATTGCATTGGCACGCTGTTTCGCATGTTGTATCAGGTCCGTGCAGTGTCTGCACACCTGCTGGTAGGTGTGGTTATGGCCACCCACATCATTAACCCTCCTGTGAAGTTCCTGCCACAGGTCGTCACACTGCTGGGCATGCTGTGGCACATGGCTGAACAATACCTCATAGTTATCATGGAGGTACGGTATTAGGGCATCATCCTCCAAGCGGCTATATGCTGGCAGGTGTGAACGAGGCATTATCTGGAAGACATAATGATGGAGACAGGTCACAGTATCTCAGAGATGCACAGAGATACAGCTGCACATAAATGTGTATTAAATCTAGTACATATGAACAGTAATCTTTGCAAGTCGTCATGACACTGACACGACTGACATGTATGTGTCACACACATGTAATACCCATTGTGCATTGGATATTGTCACCATATATGTGTGTCACCTCATTGCATTGCTCATACTCCATGTGAATGCTGTCTTGATGTGGGCATGTCTGTTTGCCTGTACTGGTGTTCTTACCTATCAGCACATGCCTGGATGTGTCCACAGTAATGCTGTTGACCTTGATGCTGTGTATATGTCACATATCAACACATACACTGCCTTAAAGGACATGAGCAGTGACAATGCAGACATGCTCACGGAAACCTATGCATGCATGTGTTTTGCCATATACATCTACACGGCACTGTACAGCAGTTCAACATCCTGCCACGTATCGCCTGTGTTGCACATGTGATACACATGGGACAATGGCTAGCCGGATGTTATTCGCAGGGATGGTTATCAACTATGGCATATACGGACAAGGTCATGCAGTAGTGTGTATGCCTTGGGCCATGTATGGGCATGGGATGTGAGGTTTTCTAGCTGTATCTGACAGCCATGTTGCCACCACCAGGTGCATCAGTGCCACATTACTGATCCAGACAGTTGATGATACATCTACCATGTGGTCATCGCACCATGTATAACAGAGATGACATTTGCAGCTTTGATGGACAGGGTTGCATGGTATGGCAGGAGTATGTAACATGTATGGCACAGGGATCTGTCCAGCATGTGGCAATTCTTGTAGTAGGAAGGTGGCTGTCCATGACGTCTAGGTTCATAGGTTCATAGGTTCATACTAGGCTATCTGCCCTAGGGCATTTATAAGCCTAGCCAGAGTGTGTTTGGCTTTCACCACCCATTTTAAATTAATTTTGCTATGCCTTTTTTTGAGGTTAGTATACTGTGTCTCTGTCTAACAGTGACACAGAAGTGATAGCCAGGGTAAACCTACGATCTCCCATCCACTCATCAAGATTCCTCTTGAAGAGAGTCAATGTGGGACTCAGCCTAACCTGGACTGGGATTTTATTCCAAAGTGAAGGGAGCCTCTGGGTTATGAATCTGTCCCTCCAGCATGTCCTATTTATTTCAGTGCTGAGGTTCAAGTCTCTCGAGCGCGTAGCTCGATGGGATTTGGATTTTCCGAGGTGTAGCATGTCCATTAATTCTGGGTTGGACATGGCTTTATACGTCAGGCACAGATCGCCTCTGAACAGGCGGTATGCCACTGAGTAGAGCTGGAGTTTCTTTAACCGGGCAGCATATGGCATCTGTTTGAGCCCTTTGATCCTCTTGGTGAGGTACTTTTGGGGTCTTTCCAGTTGCTGCAGGTGTCTGGTAAGGTACATCCCAAAGGGCATTGTACTCAATTATGGGCCTGATGAGGGATGAGTAAAGAGGCATGCGATGACCTCCCTGATCTAGATGTGAATCCCTTCATGATTAGGTGGGCTATATAAAATGTTTTTCTAACCACTTTGGCCACGTGGTTGTCAAATGAGAGATTGCTATCAACTTGGGTCCCCAGGTCCCTAATGACTTCTTCTGTACTTAATGGATTACCACCTATGTGGTAATTTGTGGGCACTTTGTTTTTGCCAAAGGGGATGACTATACACTTTTTGGCGTTTAGCTTGAGGCCATGGCTCTGGCACCAGTTGTCTGTTTCTATGAGGCCCTTTTGGAGGATGCTTGTGTCAGCTGGAGAGTTGATTATGGTGCCCAGTTTGCAGTCATCTGAGAACTTGGTCAGCCACAGTCCTTCCATGTTGGCATGCACCGCTGAGAAATATATACCGAACAAGAGAGGTCCCAGGACTGAGCCTTGTGGGATGCCACTTGTAACTGGTTTGGAGTCTGACATGGCTCCAGCAATTATAACCATGTGGGTTCTGTCCTTGAGCCAGTTTGCAACCCATCTAGTGACATAGGGGTTTATATTTAAGCTGGTGAGCTTGTCTATAATGCCCGAGTGGGGTATTGTATCGAAGGCTTTTGTGAGGTCCAGGTAGGCTGTGTGGACCACCTTCCCCTCGTCAATGGCCTTGGTGACTGTTTCAAAGAAATCAACCAGGTTTAAGAGGCAGGATCTGCCCTTAACAAAGCCAAACTGGGTAGGATCCAGTGTCTGTAGGTCCCCAATATCTTTATTTATGAGGTCCATGATGATCCTTTCCATAGCTTTGCAGACCAAGCTAGTCAGGCTTATGGGGTGATAGTTTCCAGGATCTATTGAGGCACCACCTTTGTGGAGAGGGACCACTGTTGCTGTACGTCACTCTTTGGGTACATATCCTGTAGTAAGGCTAAGATTGAACAGTAGTTTTATGTTTGGGTTTAGCTCTTCTTGGAGTTCATGTAGGACGCAGCCCGGGACACCATCTGGTCCTATTGATGCTGTGTTTTTGCTTTGGAGAGGCGGCTCTTACCTGAGCATCTGAGATGTCAGGGGCAGCACTCTGTTGGGATAGATATTTGCCCTTTTGGTGGGGAGAGGGGAGAAGTTTGCACTGAACCTGTCAGCTTGGATGTTGGCAATGTGTGTGGGCTCGGTGTACTTTTTGTCATTTTGGACTAATTCTGAGCATATCTGGGAATTCCCACCTGGGTTCCTAACATAACTAAAGAAAGCCTTGTGATTATCCTTAGTGTCTTGTGCAATTTTTCTCGAAGCTGGCCTTAGACGATTTTATGAGTGCCCGTAGTTTTTGCTAATACTGATCAGACATGCCTTCCCTTTTGGGATTTTGCTCTATCATGTAGTAGCTTCCTCCTTCTATTGTATAGTTTGTTTATGGCTGGGGTCCACCAGACAGGACGTCTGCCTTTGGAGGATTGGGTCTTGGTTTTATTTGGGATTGCATGATCCATGCATTCCTGAAGGTGTTCATAGAATGCGTTTATAAAGGATTCTGCGGTCTGGGCCGTATTTTCCACAGGCCTGGGGGCTTTGAAGGATTTCGCCTCGGTTTTGAGGCGTGTGAAATTTGCTTTAGAGAAGTTTTTCACTGTGGTTTTCTGGGCAGGGGGTGGGGTCGGGATGTGAATATCCAGTGAGATTAGTTTATGGTCTGATCTTACCAGTGAGGGATACACTTCTGGTCTGGAGCATAGTGTCCCCATGTTGGTGATGATCAGGTCCAGTATGTTTTCCCCTCTTGTGGGAGTGGTAACAAGTTGTTCCATAGCTTTGAGTTTATAAATTCTAGGAACCTTTGGGCTAGGGTGTTGGAGCTAGAATAATGCTCCCAGTTTATGTTTGGGTAGTTGAAGTCGCCCAATATAATGGTGTTTGGAGAGACCTTCATATTTTCCAGTATTCTCAGGAAGGCCAAGTGGGGTTCCTGTGTTTGGGAGGGTGGTCTGTAGCAGGCTATAAACTGGAAGGCAGTTTTACCCACAGTTAGTTGCACATGGATAGTCTCTGATGCTTCGTGCTGTGCCACCAACCTGGAGGTGTGGGTATCTTTGACGAATATTGATACTCCCTCTCCTTTTGTGGTTCGGTCCAAGTTTTGGGGCCAAAAAGCATGGTATGAGGTATAACCTGGTAGTGCTGGGGTGCTCTCGGGAGCCTTGAACCAGGTTTCTGTTACTGCACAGATATCGATGTTCTCCATGCTAAGGAGAGTTTCGAATGCGTGCATCTTGAGGTTTAGACTTCTGGCGTTGAGTAGCATTACTCTTAGTTTCTTATCCCTTGTGATACCTATGGAGGTGGGTTTGTCTTTTGAGCCTTGCCTAAAAAGGCACTATGGGGTAGCAAGAGCCTTTGCCAATATCCGAAAGCCCAGGGTGACAGGTGCAAGCCGTCCTAGCGAAGCATCGTGGCTTGTCGAGCATGTCATCCCAGGCTGACAGGCATTGGATCCCCTTTGAATGACACCAACACTTAAGCCAATTGTTGAAATTGATCATCTTGTCTTCATATTGTGGCATCATTCTTGGTGAGGGTAAGATGCTACTCAAGGTCAGGGTCATACCAGCCTGGGCTACATGCTCAGAGAGCTCCTCTATGTCTCTTTTCATGTAGTCCAGGGAGGTACGTCTCAGGTCATTCACACCAGCATGGACAATGGCTGAGTCATATTTGTACTTGCCTTGGAGTGACCTGAGTGCTTGTGTTATGTGGCAGATCCTAGCGCCCGACAGGCAGCTCACCGTGACCTTCTCCTTGTTCAGCCTGGTGAGCAGGACGTCAGTGTGCCTGACGATAGAGTCACCTATTACAAGTGTATCAGGTGTGTTGTTTAGCCTTAAGGGCTGTGACTGTTCGTCACACTGGCTTTGTGAGTTATGTGTTGCACGTGTTTTGTTTTGGGGTAGCGGTTGCTTGGGTGTCTGCTTTGGAGGTCTCTGCTGCTTAGGCAGATTTTTATTTAGAGCCTCGAGTATGTTTTGTGTGTTTATGTGTTTGGTTTGTTGTCGTGGTAGGTCTATGTGAGACTGGAATTGTAGTGAGTGTGGTTTCCTTCTCCACCTGACTGGTTACGCCAGTACTGAGTTGAGAGAGCTTAGCCTCCAGTTTGGCTATATGGTTGCATCTCTCACATGTGTTGGAATTTGTTGGGAGGAGGAGAGGGTTGTCTCTGTACATGAGGCAGTTGTAACATTGCCTCAAGATTCCCAGATTCACCTGCTGGACTGGAGAGGAGATTGACAACTGACCTTTGGACATGCTAGAATAGTATTGGGAATTCCTTTATAATTGAAAAAAGGGCCAATGGGGAACAAGGTACTCAAGGGGAGTTTGTGAGGGTGTAGTGCTTTTAATTTTTTAGAGGTGACTTATATAATTGCTTTAGTGAGCAAGTGCCAGGTAACTTAAATGCAATGTGTCACGGGTAACTTAAATGCAAAAACGACAAACAGTAACTTTCTTTCAAGTGAAACAAGGAAATAAGTACAGTAAGCAATGCAGATATCACTAGGGATCCACAGAAGTGCTAAAAGGACGCGTTTTAGGTGGAATTAGCGTTTCAGGGAAATAAACAAACAATAAGCATACAAATAAAGCTAGATTCAGCAGGCCTGGATCTAGTCTATGCTACAGCAAACAAGGTGTACCAATTTCAGTAAGAAACAGTTAGAATATGCAGGCACTACAAGCCTCCAACCAGAAATTCCCCGCTCAGAAGGGCAAAGTCCAGCCTCCCCTCCCACAAGAGCGCAGACCGCAATCCTTCCCAACGTAAAATAACTGGCCCGAAGCCCAAGCGCTCAAACCAGAACTAATACACTTCCAGAACAACAGACACCGAGCTCTCAATCAGCAGTTCCCAACCTAGAAGGATACAAGCCACCTGTCCTGCCACCACAGTGCAGGCCACAAACCTTCCCAATGCAAAACAACTGGTCTGAAGCCCAAGTGCCTAATCCAAAAGACTTAGAAATGATAGCTACACTTTAATCAAGTTACTACCAGCAGTAATAAATACAACTGAATACCTTAAAGAATGCCTGGATTAGTGCTCAAGTCACACAAACAAAGCTAGACCCAGCAGGTCTGGATCTAGTCTATGCTACAGCAAACGAGGCGCACCAATCTCAGTAAGAAGCAGTTCAAATATGCAGGCACTACAAGCCCCAACCAGAAATTCCCAGCTCAGAAGGACAGAGTCCAGCCTCTCCTCCCACAAGAGTGCAGAACACGAACCCTCCTAATGTAAAATAACTGGCCTCAAGCCCAAGTGCCCAAACCAGAACCAATACACTTTTAGAATAACAGACACTGAGGCCCTCAATCAGCAGTTCCCAACTTAGAAGGATGTAAGCTACCTGTTCTGCCACTACAGTGCAGACCACAAACCTTCCTAATGTAAAACTGGTCTGAAGCCCAGGTGCTTAAACTAAAAGGCTTACAATGAGTTACACCAAGCAGTAATAAATACAATTGAGTACTTTTAAGATGACGCAAAAGCAAAATAAAGTAAGAAAAAATACAAATACAGTAAAAGCAGATAGTTTTTTTTTTTTTTTTTTTTTTTTTGGAAAGAGAGAAAGGAGTAGCAGAAACTAAGCTGATTGGCCTTCTCAAATGCTCTCCCTGTACTGGGTAGAATGAGGTAATGACACTAGACTGGGAGGAGGGTCCCAGATCAAATTTACACTAGGGGCGGGCAACTGCAAAGCCACCAACTATAAAAACACTATACCAACAGGAAGGGAGGGTGGGAAACAAACTGCAGAAATGTTACTCCCAGCTGAAAAGCAGCAGTGAGCCTTTAAATGAAAGTTTTAAACAGCTAAAGGAGCCACTAGAAAAAAAGAGTTTAACTGCAACAAGTTATCATAAACAAACAACCCAACAGATGCTTAATAAGAGTGGACAATTTCCAGTTAATACCTCACACACAGTGAAACTAGCTAGAAAAAATACACAGTACACAAAGTGCTATAAACAACAAAGAAATAAAGAACAAAATAAACAAAAAACAGGATACTTAATGTTATATATTGTAGCTCCGAGTTTGCTGAGTGTCCTTCCTTCGATAAGCTCACTGTATGTCTTTCAGATCAGGATAAGTACGTGTAGCATGTCCAACATCACAGTGTTGCACATGTCTTTATGTAGGGTAGCCAGGATGCTGCATAGTGGAGGTGAGGATTGTGAAGGCTGGTGTCGCCCATCCACACATGGTCAATACCCCTTAAAGGTGATATGTGATCCAATATTGGTCACCCAAGTGCTGAGTATGGCTGTCCAATGATTGCCATGCCCATGGATGGAACCCTGTCATGACTTGGGTTGCCTCGTATGACTACCTAATAGGCCTGGAGACGTCACCAGCTCAGGGAGATAAACTGCACAGCACCATCCCTTACACACAGTGTCCATAATGTTGACCGCTGCCTAGGTGGTAGTTAATGGGTACAGGGTTATTAACCTAGCGGTGACAATGCAATAAGCAACTGTCAGATTGTGCACATATGTCACGCACCTCACCCACAAAGCCCATTCTGTATGTTGTCCACAACACTGAGACAGCTATTTCTCCTAGGTCATGGCCATTCACAACCTTACATACGCAGATGCCTCCCATTTGTCTGTGTGGTATGGGCTACAATGAGGGGGGAGTACAAAACATTAACCCTGTTTTACTGTAGCTGCCACTGGTGTGATATTCACATGTCACTCAGACACCTTTTGTAGTGTTGCTTCTGTCAACAGGCCACTGGTAGAACATTCCTGTGACATACGATGGTACATCTAGTATACTCAGTGTAGGTGGAACACAGTATGGGTGATGATGTCCTATGACCTGTCACAGGTATGCTATGCAGTGTGAAATCATCTGTACTGTCATCTACATCTGTACTGCTAACATCTATGTTGATTAAGGTTCATGGACTTGCAGACCATACTCAGCAGGGTAATGGTGCAGTGTCTCCCATTATGACTGGTGTCTCCACTTTGTGGGTTGTGATGACTGTTGCTGTGCTCCATTCAGTGTTTTCACAGACTGACATGAACCTATGTTTTACATAGAAGTGTATGTGTAGAGCAAACTGTTTTGCCATATGTGTATGATACGACCAGGGATGTGGACAGGTCACATGCAGCCTGAGTGCACCTTGTACCATCATAATTATGGTTACAGGGTTTCTGTAGTGCTCATGACTATGTGACTGTGTACCTGTTGGGGGAGCAGTGGGTTTATATTATCCAACACCCTATCTGTATTGCTTATTCATGCTCAGCACTTGTTCAGAACATGTAAGCACTTCTTGAGCTACTAATTACTATAGCACCCATTCCAACTCATTTCCTACAAGTACACTGTTTGTCCTTACATTTCCAGCTTGCTGACAGTACAACAGCTGTTGTACACAAGTACCTCACATATCTTGTGAGACATGGTTGAATATACATGCATGTCCAAGTGTCAATTACCAGTGTTATTGCCTGTCTATATGATGAATATGGCAAACATGAGGCAATAGAGCAATTGTCTCATGTACACAGTCAATGCTCACCTCCCAACATACGACATTACAACCTGTGGGAGATGCACATATGTAGCCATGCTGGGGGTAATGCTCTCTCTAACCCAGACTGAGCCTGACATTCATGTGGGGATGTTAAACGTTTGCAACACACCCCACTCATCACATAGTCTCACTAGATCTCCACCACCACAGGCCACACATAGTATGACTACGACATTTGCGGAACCTCTCCATACTCTCTGTGGAGGCAACAGAGGCAGCCCCCATCACCAAACACAACACCAATTACTTATAGCCCGCAGAATCATGTGTGCCCATCAACTACAGCCAATAGGGTGTTATAACATACCCAACACACTAGTCATAGGTGACTCTGTAGGCAGTCACACTGAGGTCCCACTCAGCAGGCTACACAAGGCGATAGTCGCTTTCATCTGGCTGTCAGGTAACAGGATCCACAACATAACCTATGCACCCAGTATGATTTGACTGTCATTCTCCATGTTAGTTTGAATGCCCTGAGATGTAACTTCCTGGACTACATGTACAGGGACATGCGATAGCTCTCCAATCTTGTAGCCCAGGAAGGCATCACCCAAGCCCTGAGAAGCATTCTGCATGCATCCAGACTGATACCACTGTACAACACCTGAATGTTTCACTTCAACAGTTGCTTATGCTTCTGATGTCATTCCAAAGGTATCCAGTATCTGTCTGCTTTGAATGACATGGTCGACAAAACACGATGCTTTGGCACAGATGACCTGCACCTGTCGGCCCTGGGATTACGGATAACATCTAAGGCTCTTGCTGCTCCTATACTGCCTGTCTTGGACAGTTTCCAATAACATATTCACCACCAGAACAGGCAAGCAAAACCTGAGGGTAATGATACTCAATGCTTGACATCTTCATCTCTAACACACTCAGGCGAGACACTCCTTATAATGGACCACTTCTGTATCTCTGCAGTGACTGGGACCTGCTTCTAGGCTCCGGAGAGCACCCCTGCACTGACAGGTTATACGCAGTCATGTAACCAGGACCGGAACACCCAAGGCGGAGGTGTGTCCATATTTCACAAGGATGTACACACCTCCAGGCTGGTTACTTAGCACAATGCATCAGAGGTAATCCAAGTGCAACTAACTGTGGCCAGAACTGCTATACACATTGTAACTTGCTACAGATTCCACACCATACCCCACGGTTAACAGCCCTCATTCTTGGTGTACTGGACAGTAGGGTTCAGACAGGAACTACTGATGTGAGACTGACACTACCCCACACTTAACTGGGGTACCTACTCATATACCGACACATTAGGCCAATGCTTTCTGGGATTCATAACCTCCAGTCGGCTGGATCAACCTGTACACACCACCACCAAGGCCAACAATATCCTAGGCATGGACATTACCAACATGTGACTGGTGTTCCACACCTGGGGTTATTCCCTCGTTGGTCATTTCCGAACGTATGCTAATCACCCTTGTTATCCACATCCCGGCACCACACCCTTCATGGAATACACAGTACAATATTTCTACAAGGCCAACTTCAGACTTCTTATGACAGCGGTAGTAAAGGTCATGACACCCGTGCAGATGGACAATGTAGTTACAAACGCTGAAACATACACAACTGCACACCATTAGCACTTACAGGACTGCATAGATCATGCTATCCCAAACAGAGCCATGATGGTACCCACCAGATAACGGACACCACTCTGGGGGTCCAGTTCCATGGACATAATGTACAACAAAAGGAGGAGGCTGTTGCAAAGTGGAGTACAATCCCATGGGTGGGGTAGCTCCCTGGTCAGCCTCAGTAGGAATCCGGGATCCCTTATCACATCCTCCAAAGCTAGCTACATAAACATTACTGCGACACATTCCAAGGACTACCACAAAGCGTTATGGAGGTATGTCAGTACTCGATGGCAAAACCCACATCTGCTCTGACATACGACGGTTAGGCAGGAATGTTACAGAACCGACTGATATTGGCAACATCCTGGCAGATAGGTTCAATGCTAACTTTACACCACTCTCACACCCTACAGGGCCCAAATCTATACAGGAACAATGCAGAGTCCCTGCGGTCACAACTATGCAGTTCCAACCTGCACTCTCTAAGGCCTGGAACACAGACTCCATGTGACCGTCCAACATCCCAGGCTGTGATTTACACAAACCTCAGAACGACATGGCTCCCCACTTGGCCACCAAATTCACTAATAGCCTTGTATCAGGCATTGTGGCCCCTGAATGATGCACAGCAACAGTTATCACACTCCACACAGGTGGCACCACAATGTACCAGAGGGACTATTGCCCTATACGCCGGACTGGACTGTTCTGCAAGGCTATGGGGCACATCATCATGGAAGTCATTCACAGAGACATTGGTGGGCTCCAAACCTTTGATACCACCCAGGTTGGATTTGTTAGGGCCAGACCATGGCTCCTACACCTGGTGGACTCCTTTGATACAGTTACCAAGGTAGTAGATGACGGTAAGGAGGTCCACACAGCCTACCTTTTCCTCTCATTGGCTTTCAGTACCGTTCTCCATTCTGGTATTGACAACATACACATCCACCTGCACATCGACCCCTATGTCTTGAGATGTTATGCAAAGTGGCTCACGGACAGGACCCACACAGTGAGGGTAGCATACTGTAGTACCTACTGTAATTCAGTTACAATTGGCGTACCCCAGTCCTCAGTCATAGGGCCCCTCATGTTTGGTATATGCTTCCCTGAGGTACAGGCTAGCACAGAGGGACTTTTCCTGAATAGATTTCCAGACGACTGCAAACAAGGAGCCATTATTGGATTCACCAGCTGATACAGACACCCTCCATAAGGGTGTCACTGTGACAGATACCTGGTGTTGATAACATGGCCTCAAGCTGCATGACACAAGGTGCATAGACATCCCCTTTGGATTACACCAATCACCCACTGGCTATCACATAGGTGGTAGTCCCCTACATACATAAGACATTATACGGGATCTTAGTAGACACGTATGTAGCACCCACTCCTTTGATAACCATATTGCCAATGTGGCTTGGGTATCCTTCTGCGTGGCCACCCTAATCTGTAATGGGTTTGTAGCTGGAACAAAGGCACCCATTGTACCTCTATACCCCTGACGTATGAAACACGTTCAAGGGTACAACACCCCTTTTGGGGTGTACCTTACGGAACAGCAACGGCTTTAAATACCACAACATTAACCCACCAAGAGGATTATTGACCTCCGAAGGATGACGTATGCAGCACAACTACAGAAACCACAACTGTACACATTTGCATACTGCATACTCAGAGGTGACCTCTGCTGAACATACAAGGCCCATGTCCACAACAATATTGATGGATATACTCCACATAAGCAACATAAGCAAAAGCCACTGAGAGCAACATGCTCAGGGATATGTACCCAAATGCAACAATGAGTGGGACGTGCTTGAGGGATACATTCCTGAACCGGACACTCACCATGCTTTGGAACATGATTCCTATGTACATCAAGCAGAGACCCTCATAGCACTCTTCATGAGATACCTTGATGGGTGGATGGGAGACAGACATGTACGCCAGGGATCACTGTAGTGGCTGTACTGTACACAGGTGCAGGTAACAAATGGCTCTGCTGTTCACAGGCACAGGACACTACCCTAGGGAGGTGCCGCCAATGAAAACACTGTAGTTGGGCTTACAAATGGACTTGGCCAGACAGCATAGTACCTAACTATGAACCTGTGAAGCTATTACATGTCCTTTGTGCATGGATAATTTAGTAGCTCTTCCATTTCAATTAGCTATCATGCTGTTACACTGTCCCATGACTACAAGCCATATGTATCCTGTTATTGTGTATTGTACCTGCCAATAGACATACCTTTTGTTTGCATGATATAACAGTAATGCTATGTAACATATCTGACATATCTACCTACAATACTGTACATTACACATATTTTAAACATTATCCCATAATGCAAAGCATAATTGCACAGCAGGACCACCTTAGGCATGTTATTCTCATTATATGCCCTTACACATGCCTACTGTAACAGTATATCAACATATACTATCCCCTATTATGGCACGTACTTGTTGGACAAACCCTACCACTGACGGCGGCTGGTGTGGAATTGTTGTGTTTAAAGTCCTTATGTAGAATCCCTTGTGGTGTATGAGATGTTTACCTTGTGGCCCACAGCAGGACACACAATTTCTACAAGTATTACTATGCTCAACAAGACATCACTACATAATACCTTTTCCCACTTTATGCATTGCGTACACTTTAATTAATACAGAACAGGCACTACATACACTAACATACTGAGTGTTCTACATACCTTGTTAGCGTTCAGAGTCTTCTTAGATATCTGTCTTACTCCTTTCCTGTTTAAACAGTTCTATGGTATGAGCATATGATTTGAATGTATGGCAAGCCACCCTTTTATACGTAGATACCGGTAACATGTGGTATCCTGCCACCAATTGCTGTTCCTGAGTAAATTATTACATGCACATCAGCTGTGCAGCTACTCCATTCACCAATTACGTGGCAACAGTGGGGTATAATTGAATACTCCACTTGGGCGTTGGCCTTTTATCCTACCTTCGAGGGAGACGGCCTGCATGTGTTTTGTTGTGAGGAATTGCAACTGCTATTTGGAGAGACACGGATATTTTGAATTCATGTCCCCCATGGATTTTGTGTGACGGCTAGAGTATGTGGTTCTACATGTGAGTGTATCTGTCATCTCAACCATCTGATAAGGGACTATTGCAAACAAAACCTGTAACATCGCCGTCTGTTCCATTATACAACAGCTACGATTTCACATGGTGCCATTACAAGTGTGTCTCTCACAAGGTATGTTAACGCTTCTGCAGATGTCATTGACCGAGTGGATGTTTGTGATGTTATTACAGTCTGTATTGCAATTGTTTCAGGTGTGGGGGAGATGTAGGTGGGTGTACATAGCATATACAGGTCTGTGGGGACTGCATTTATACATATTCCATATGTGTGTGTGGGCTCCTTCCCTAATTGAAGACCTATCATTTAGTAGACTAAAACTATGGTTGTTGCAGGCTTATTCATTGAGCCATTGTTAATTGGTTCCTATATAGCATGCAGGTGAGGTTGATACTTCAATCCCTCCAGAAATACATCGATATGTAAGGGAATGTTACTACATGAGAGCTGTCTCGTGTATTTCTGTCACAGATATTTGCACTCATTGCAGTTGTGTTGGTGACTGAACCTCTTTGGTTTAGGTTGCCACCTTTTCAAATGGCCATAGTGGGACATTTGCAGGACACACATCGGTGTTTAGAGGCCGACACATACCCATGGTCAGTACACAGGATAGAACGTACTTTTGTCCTAAATACGTCCTTATTCTTGTAGCACTTTAGCTATTTATCATGTTTCTTGTAACATTTACGTATTTTAGATACAAGAATAACTATTTAATACAACTATTACATAATATATGGGACATAATTATGTCCTACACTCTCGGACATTTGCCCTTTTTAATATTTGTTGTCAGGACACAACTGCCCAAGGAGGGTCTGTCCCTCTCAAAGTGGGACAGGTGGTAACCGTATGCCTAAGGCCAGCTATGACCACACCTACCGTAATGATCTACCTCCGAGTTAGTACTAACAGACACACGATGCAAACACACACACACACACACATTACAGTCCCACAGAAATGCACACGGCACCCTCAACACACACTTACACAGACTACAGCAATCACAAACACACTTGAACACAGTATCTACCTGGACCGCAGCACCAGCAGCGATAACTAAATGTCCCTTAACATCGTGTTAATATTACTCGTGGTTCTAGTGTTCCGGCACTGTGGTCTTTCGGGATTTAAGCCTCGTGATTACGCATGTCGGTATGTAAAACATTCGGTAGTTGGCAGTATCCTATTTATTTGTACCTTCATGGTTGTGTACATGTCGTTAACCTATCTATATATTTGCAGCTATAGGTGAATCTGTATATATCGACATATATCTCTCTATCACCCTTTCTATCTCTATTATATATATATATATATATATATATATATATATATATAGAGAGAGAGAGAGAGGGAGAGTGAACACACCTTTCATTGTGTACATGGCGGTGTATACTGTTTCCTGAACTCCGCACATTTGTGTTTTAACCTGTCACAATACACACCTGCCGTTGGTATATCTCGGGTAGCTTAGTGGTAGGTGATTGTGTACATGGTTGCGTGTTCTACTCCTGGCAGTGGTTGTTTTACCTTTCAGAACAGCCACTATTAGTACAGAGGTGAATAATGCTAGTTTCACCTGTTCTGGACATCGTGATCTGCGCGATATTCAGCAAAGCTTAGCCCTGTTTCGCGCATATCCGTATAGTCATGTTTAAACAACACTTACCAGCACTTGCCAACGCATAAACCCGCTAACGTGCTAAACCTGCTCTGATGACCTGCATCCAACATCCATTATTCGTGCCTTCAGGATTACGTAACGGCCCTTGCAGGACGTGGAACCGTGAACATGCACGACAGTCAGTGCCTTTACCACTTGGGCATCTGGGATTTGTACACGTGTTATGGTGTTTTGTATGTGGACTGTACTATGGCTGTTACTCCATACTGCAATCAAATGTGTAACTCAGTTAGTTTACATATGGATGAGACCAGCATTGGGAATCTATGTCACAGTGAGCCACACACTATAATGTGCTACACCTTCACACAACCATAAGTGGAGCATGCTGGGGTGACAGATACCTGTCATGGGTACTCCCCATGCTTTGGCACTACATCCCTGATTACATTATATGGAGCCCCTCATTAACACACCAAGGAATCCATGCAGAGTGTGTGGGGAACAGTGGTTACACACATGGATCCCTCAATTGGCTCTGCTCCACTGAAGGACAGTTGGTTAATCGATGTGGTGGCGACACAGAAACTGTTTGCCTCGGCTGATGAATGGCCTCTGACAATTGGGCGTGTACCTACCAATGTACCTAGGAACCTATACATACAGTATCAACATATGCTGTCAGGTTCGTGTACTGTTCAGGTGTTGACTTTCCTAGTTCCAATAGCTGTTGTGTGTGCAATGGTTGAGGGCTGCCTATGTAGGAGTCACACAGTAGGCCACCTATACATTACAATTTACAGGTAGTCGTGTGTGTGTGCCATCCAGTTTACTGTGTGTGTAGGTAGAGAAGTGTGTCAGTCCGTAGGGGCCTACACTGTCAGTGTATGTGCTATACGTTCCCTCTTTGCCAAGGCGTGGGCATATTGGGCATGCCTCCGTCTGCCTACTGGGGCTGGCACAGGGTGTTCGTGGTCTGAATCCCTCTGTGCCTGTGATGGCCTTGGCAATTGCGGTGGGCTGTGAGGGCCTTCACCATTATGTCCTGCTGAAGCTGTTTCCGCAGGATCATATTATATAGAATGGCACATTCTATGAAGATGTGGGCACACGTTCCTGGAGAGTACTGCAAGGCTCAACCAGATATGTCCAAGCAACGGAACCGTGATTTCAGCATCCCAAACACATGCTCTATGATGATTCTGGTTTGTGCGTGTGCCTCATTATGGCATTCTTGCATGGGTGTGTGTGCATTTCTGATTGGAGTCATCATCCACGGCTCCAGTGCATAGCCAGCATCCCCCACAAGGTGGCCATATGGGATGTCCCCCCTGACAAATACCTGATACAGCTGTGAGGCATGCCAGATATGGGAGTCATGGTAGCTTCCAGAGCTGCCAGCACACACATCCATGATAATGCCCTGGGCATTGCACATGACCTGGCAGTTGATGGAGTGGTATCCTTTGTGGTTTATGTAGCACCTACCATGCTCACCGGGTGGTGACTTGATATGTATGTGCGTGCAGTCTATCGCACCCAGTACCTCCGGGTAGTGTGCCACATGGTGGAATAGATGCATATTGCTGGCCAACTCCTCCTGAGTTTGGGGGAAGTATATATGCTCATTGGCATGTGGTAACATGGCATCCAGGAACTGGTGGAGTACCCTGGATGCTGATGCCTGTGAGATCCCCATTATATCTCCAGTTGGCCTTTGAAAGGTACCTGTGGCTAGTATTCTCAAGCTTACACATACCTTCATGTCCACTGGGATGGGCTCCCCTCAGTTGTTTCTGGATCTCAGGCGTGGCCGGCACAGCTCAACTATTTGCTGTAAGATGTCCCTGTCCACCCTGTAATGCTCTACTATCTCCAGATCATTTAGCCCCTGGTAGGTTACCCTTGGTCTGAACACTCTTCACCTCCTCCTCCGGGGCCTGCGGTGGTTGTCAGCATCATCCTCCACAACACCTTCGGTCTCCAACACATGGTGATGAATCACAGCTATGGCAGCACCCAACAAGTACATTGTAAAAGTTCCCCGTCTGTTCACACCGATGGTGCAGTGTTTGAGAATACACAGGTGTGTGTGAGGTGCCTTCACACTTTATACTATTGTGCTTTGAACACTGATGATGTCATAGGGTGTGTATGTACAATCGGAGCTGCAGGGTATCTTATGTGTTTTACCACAGGTACTGCTATTGTGGTGCCTTTGGTGTTGAATAACATTTAGCTGCTGTGGATTACCTCTTGCCCTTCCCTTAACATTTCTTAATGTTTCCCCTCCCATTTTCTGGCATGCATCCAGCAGCCTGCTTTCTTTTGTACTTTCCAAAACCTGGCTTATCTTGCGAAATGTGTTCTATGGCCGATCTACTGCAGGTTTGCTTTGCTCTGCGGTGACAGTTCTCTTTTTTTTGCAATCCGACACCTCCCCTATCCTGTTCTGCAGGTTGCTGCTAGCAGACTTGTAAGCTGCCGTCAATTGCCCACTGTGAGTTAATAGGTGTTAATTGCTCAGTTGTACTCCAATTACCCTACTGTGGCGTTTCCTTATTTTCTTCCCCTAACCTTCCTGTTTGAGCTGTGGTGCGCAGCGCGTGCGTCCGCTTACCGGATTTCAGGCATGTTTTCATCCACGTGCACATGCACTTTAGGGCACCATGTGTGCTCTCAGCTGAACGATGCTATACCTACATCCCCACCCCTATCCTGCGGCTTTGATTAGCAATGGGCAGCCCAGATTTGCATTGCTCCAATGTGCTTACAGCTACGGTGGCACACCCCACTGCTGATGTCATGTATACCTCCAAACCACTCCTCGGTGTTGTAGCGCTGCGCCATATGGTACATCCTTAGTCCGGCGGGACATTTGCAATTCACTATTACTTGCCTCATTTGCATGGCATTGACTACTAATTCATAGTTACCGCACCGAACACTGTCACAGACCCTTAGCAACCCTTGCAGCTTGGTTGTGGTGTACCATGCATACCATTGACTATTATGGTGAAATCATGATTTGTATTACATTGCGATTTTATGACATTTGTATATATTTTCCTTGTGTTCCCGTTTGCGCACACATGCCCTGCAGTTGTACTTTGCGTTACTGTGGACATGACATTAAATGTTGTTTTTTAGGTGTTGTGCACCTTTTCTTATGTCGTTGGCTGTATATTTAGCCATTGGTATATGTTAACTTTGTAATACATGAGTCTGGTCCGCTTTCATACCTCCGATGTTCTGTTTGGCAAAATGTAAACTGTTTTTTTTTTGGTTTACATTTCTGTAGGCTTACGCTACGTCTGCACCACTTCATGAATCACTATGTACCTTCATTTGCATGCTGCAGTACTGCGCATGGGGTGATTAGCATGCCTGAGCCGAGGGCTGCGCAGATCTGGCGTACGCTGGTAGTGCATGTGGAATTGGATCGTACCTGAATTGCTCGGTGGCCATATTTGGCATTATACCGCCTACGCTACGCTTGCGCCTGGCACAAGCTTCATGAATCCTGGGGAGTGTCTAAATTTGGCCTTGGTAGCGGTTTTACACTTTGGAATCAAGAACCTATAAGCTTTTCCTCTAGACAATTAACAAGGCAGTAACATTTTGATATTTAACAACAGCATAGGTTCTTCATCATGCAGTGCATGATATGCCAGACATAACCTTCTACATAACAAACAATAAGTTATGTAATATAACTTAAGCCCCATCAAACATTCTTCATAACATAAATGTTAGCATTTAGTAATACAATAAATATACACACATATCAGAGTAGAAATATGAGTATCCAAAGCTCAAATTGATTTTTTTATATTTCTGCCTTCTTCCACCATTGTGTAGAAGATGTCATGATTTTCATTAAAAGTATCTCTGACCATTTACGGTATCATTTCACTTACCAATAACTGTAATATATTTAGACATGTATTCTTTCTTGTGCATAGCAAGCAGCATATTGGAGGGTATAGCAAATATAATTTACATGATCAATGCTATACATCATCTGGTGCATGTAGTAAAGGACGATCCATATAGAGCAGAATGGGACTACCTCTCCATTAACTGACAGGTAATACATAAAGATCAGTATTTATCTGTGAGGCATCAGAACATTTACATGTTTCATTATCAGTGACTGACAGAAGATTGTGCAGGTTCAGCATTGAGCAGATTTGATTCACTCTACTGAAAGGGTTTGCTGGACTACAACAATAAGTCAAACAGATTTTATGTTGAGTGAATCATTCATGCATATGCAATAATCAGCCAGTGCCACATGGACAGCAGTTGCAAAGATCTCATTCAAGGATTTAGGTGCTTAGGTCTCTACAAAAATGGTGGCAAATGGCTAAGGCCAGATTCCATAAACTTTAGGGAACTTGGCGCAATCTGCTGTATTTTGCACATGATTTACAGCTAATCAAGTAATATGCAAATATGCCCCACTCTATGCAGAATACCCCAGCATAAGGCAGACATAACTATCTACATCACAGCAACCACAATCAGTCATGTCAAATACATATTCCATGAAAACCCATTCATTAAGTAATATATGTATGTGCATTACCAATGCACATCTACAGAAGGTATAAAAGCCCAAAGGAACTTTCAATAATACATGGAAAGTACTAAATGAAGACAAATGTGCATCAGCCATTATGTCTGAAAAATGATAAGTATCTGAAAACATTTATGGAATATCATTGTAATAGATAGCTGGACATATATAAACACTTCTATTACAAATTGAAGAATACAATGTAATCACCAAAATTTCTAATAAAAAAGTAATTCTGTAAGGTGAAGGGGAACCCTGACCACTTCCCCATGGTTAACTGTAGCTAACAATAGGTGTGGTACATGTGTGGAGAATGCAAGTAGCACACACATCCAAGGAAATAGGGTGATAGAAAAGCAGACGTGGGCTACAGGTGAAGTAGAGGGGCACATGAGGTATGATGGAATAGGAAGGTCAGAGAGAGAGTTAGAGGGGCATGGTGAGGTTGTTTTTTTTTTTTTTTTTTTTTTTTGAGAATAGAAGGGATGGAAAAGACAAGGAAAGAGGAGGCGGGCAAAATATTATGTACAAACATATAACAAATATCACAAAACATGAGAGACAGAGGTTGGAAATACATGTAAATGATAGGTAAGGCATACAGACAGTACCCATACAGATTGTACGACACAGGTACAGTAGGGTAGGGATACATACCAACCATGGTGCAACATAAAAGTGTATATGTACAAATGCACAAATCATTGTTGAGAGGTTTCAAACTATGTCACAGTTATACCAGAATGACTATGACCAATGGTAGGTGTATGCTGGAGAACACTAAATGAGGAGTGCTGTCATTGCAGTACAGAATGGATACTGAATACAATCATCCACTACACTGTCTGCAGTGAAAGTATAAGCCAAGCAACAACAATGATGAGCAAATGCAGGAGCAGACTAGAACCTCCAACCCTGCTTATGAAAGGCAAACAAATAAGCACAGTGTCAAAAAGACTAATGTAGATGCATAATAAACAAATAAGTATACACACCACAGATATGGGAGAAATGGAATCCATATGTCAGATACACATGCCATGGCAGAGGCAACATATATGGGTGTTCAGGTATGCAATATAGATTTGTGACATGCAATGACATTACATAAGCCATACAGAAAGAATGTTCATCACACATACCCACACCAATGACATGGAATATGAAATAAGTAGTGATACAAATATGATTAATGAAAGATAAGAAGTGCAATCCCCTGCAAGGGAAGGAGAAAATATAAATCTCTGGGTAATAAATAACACAAAAGTACAACACAAACACTAATGGAATCTACTGAATTGAGACCACCTTGTGTGCATATGCCTTCCATGTGTATGATACCCCTGATGGTGGCACAAGGTCATATTGTACCAGTACACCTACATTACAACAGTGATACTTTACAGGAAGATAAACATGCACATAACATATGCCATGTACATGGGAAACACATGTATGCCAAAGCTATAAGGTGGAAGGGAGATGGACAACATAAGCCCACATCAGTGAGGAAATACCAGCAATAGAAAGGCATAGAATAAAACAGGACAACCATAACTAAGTAGATATCTACACATGCATGTGTCCACAACACAAGATGGACTGCAAGTCCTCACAAGGTACATTGTAGCAAATGGTCAACATCTGACACATTGTATAATGCATTGGGGATTGCTATAAACATATATGTGTACAAATGAAACAAACAACACAGTAATGTGCAACCACCAAACTGCAAATGACATGGGTACACAACAAAAGCAGATTTGTAGACCATATGCCTATATATATATATATATATATATATATATATATATATATATATATATATATATGTATATATATATATATATATATATATATATACTACCTTGCAAGCATAATACAGTACATTGTTCAAACAGTATATCAAAAGACTATGAAAATGATCTATATAAGTTACAATGTTTGACATGGTAATGTAGACATTCAGAAGCTAGTCTGCACTTTCCTGTCATCCCGAGAGGGATGAGAGTCCTATGTATGCCCACGTATGGGGACTCTCACCCGGAGCTCTTAAAACGATGGCAGCGGTTGAACATAGAGCTGGGTGAAAAATACATGAAATTGCTAATAGCCTATTTTCAGCCTATAGAGGAAGAGCTTAGCAGGAAGGTTGAAATTGTACAAAAAGATATCACTGCTCATTTTAAAGGTGATCCATATGATGAATTGCTTACCAATATTTATATGAACGTATCACTTTACAGTAAGAAATTACAACAGACTAAACAAAGGAAACTCCAAAAAGACTTTAAAGATTTCAGTATCGGGAATGTCTTTGTTTGGCCTAAAAATAACTTTTGTTCTAATGATTTGCAACATAATATTGAGAGAACTGAATCCATGTCTAATTCCACCAGCACAGCAACAGTGCCTACATTGGTGGAACCAGGACATTTATCTTTTCGTGATGTACTGGTAGAATCACCGAATACATCCAGCAATGTCACATTAAGTTCTGTTGCCTCACTTCCTGTTCCATCACAAGGCTTAACTTCTCCTCCAAACCAGCAGGCGTTTTTGAACGCAGGAACTGGAGCAATACAGAAGGTATTGCCGCCCTTCAACACTGAAAATTTTTTACCTTTACCTATGAAGTCGCACCCCAAACCGTAATTGAGATCCAACAGCCAGGGTCGACAAAAAAGAAAATATTCGGAAGAGAACGACAACAAAGTCAACAGGAAAATCAGAAGGTAAATGGCTTGGTATTTAATCTATCAACATATGAATTATCTCCTTCGGAATTGACTTTATTGAATAAAGGTCTTTCCTTTATTCCATCTACCGGGACAGTAATTAGTGACTTACTTACTGACCTTAGAATCTTTGGACGCAACCTTAGCCTGAAATTCATGTTCAATAAGGGACAGAGTCAAAAAGTTAGTCATTCTTATGATATGATTAGACGGAAAAGCTCTTATGTTCCTACACTGCCTCCCCATGTTGAATGTTTTGTGAAAGCATGTGAAAGAGATGTATATGATTGTTTGTATGGTAAAAACAATTGCACTTACTTCAATTTAACCTCTGCTGAAACTGTGGCACTATGGTCCCTTCAAATGAATTCAGTTATAACTATCAGACCTGTAGATAAGGGTGGAGGGATAGCCATTATGAATACGTCCGATTATATAAAGGATATGTTTACATTATTGGCAAACACTGAAACTTATGCTGTTATAGATAGTTGTGATTTACTTAAAATATGTAGAACAGTGAATGACAACCTTTATGATCTATTGATGTGCAGATTAATCAATCATGATTTCTATGATTTTTTGCACATAGAACATCCTTTGATTCCCTGCATAAAAGGGATACCCAAACTACATAAGTTAACATTTCCACCCCCTATGAGACCCATTGTTGCGGGAGATGGGTGGTTAACACAAACTTTTTTATACATAGAATGGAAACTTATACCTGTAACAGATACCTACAATTTTAAGGGACACTACACAATTGTTAAGTGACATTGAAAAATACAATAGTGAGTACATAGATCGTGACATCCTTTTAGTTACGTTAGATGTTAAGAATCTTTTTACTTCCATACCAAATGACTATGGGATAGATGCCATTAGGGATGTCTTACATAGCTTAACTTGCATGAATACTGATGAAGTCTTTTTGATTTGTACCCTCCTTGAGATGGTACTCACTAATAACGTATTTATGTTTGAAGATAGCCTCTGTTTACAACAATGGGGTGCCGCTATGGGCACCTCATGTTCGAATTCCTGCACTAACCTGGTAGTGTATTTTTGGGAAACCTTACATGTTTTCAAATGCATCTAATATTCACATATTCTTTTATATAGACACTTTGTAGATGACATCCTCTTTCTTTGGAAGGGAGATGCCTCTTTATTATGTGATTTTGTGTAATATCTTGAGTCCAGTATGGACTTCTTGAAATTTACATCTACTTATTCTAATTATAAGATAGATTTTCTTGACATTACTGTCCTTAAGAACAGTTCTGGATTCCTTAGTACTAAACATGTTTCGAAAACCATGTTGGAGAAATGGGTTGTTGCATTTTAGTAGCATGCATCCCAGATTTATGTTTTTGAACATTGTAAAAGGACAATATCATAGAAGAAAAAGGATTTGCAAAGAACAAGAGGTCCTAAATGATGAAATCTTAGACCTAGAAAGGTTGTTTAAAAATAGAGGGTACATGGATAGTGTAATAAAAAAGGCTAGAGAACAAGTCTTTAAGGATGGTAATTCACATAGGAATAATTCAGTTGTAATGGAATATGCTGCTTTTGGCAGACATACATATTCTTATGGCAAGAAACTCAGTTTTATTACGAAATATACTAATGACAATGAAGCTGTTACTAGAATCATAAAACAAAATTGGCATATATTAACCATAGACCCACCTACAATAGAACTAATAGGAAGATCCCCTAGTTTTGTCTATAAAAATAGTTTTAACTTGAAACAAATTTTATGCAAAGAAAAGAAACAGCAGGTCAGACCAAAAACAATGATGACCTTTGGCACATTTCCATGTGGATCCTGTAATATGTGCAAAGTGATAGATGATGTTAAAAATTTTTGTCATCCTATATTAGACTTTGAGTTTTTGCCTAGATTTTATGCCACTTGTAATAATAGCAATCTTATATATCTAGCTACATGCACATGCTGTAGCTGTTTCTATGTTGGAAAAACCTCTAGAAGGCTTTGAGACAGAATCTACAATCATCTCTATGAAATAAAGAAAGTTAACATGCAAAATGCCTTGGCAAAGCACATCTATGAGTTTCACACACATGCTTTTAGATTCAAAGTACTACAGTTGGTTTATATTAGTCAAAGAGGGGGTAACATTAATAATTACTTTGAATGTGTAGAACTAAATTGGATTTTTAAGCTACGGGCACATATTTCCCCTGGCTTGAATTCTTTTATCAAGTATCAAACCAGTTTTGGAAGCACAGCATATTAAATGAGCTCAGTGTTTGTTTTATTTTGTTTTACTTTTTTGAGCATTCCAAGCTATTACATCTAAATAATTAATCATTATTAGTTACCATAGTAATGTCTTGATTTTAAGTTGTGGAATTTGATGTTTAAGTGGAAATTATTTAATTATTCAATTTATTAATTAAGTAAGGATTGTTATTTAAACTGCATGTTTTGTTTCTGTAACTGAGATCTGAAGAAGCATGGTTTCCACGTGAAAGCTCTCATCTGTTTGTTTTATTAAATTGCTTCTATTTTGGATACTTTCCATTTCGTGGTGGTCCTTCCTTGTCTATTTTATCATATTGTAGTTTTTATCTTGGATTGGACCTTTGGGCAGCTTCATACATTGGTTCGCTGCTTTGTTCAGACACTGTTATTGATATAAATATAATGAAAAATACCTTCTGAAAAATCACCATAAACATGTAGGACTGATCAAAGGACAATCCTATGTACACAAGTACAGCTCAAGGAAATGGAATAAGTGCATGTAACCAGTTATATATTACAAGGCCAACTGTGTGTCAGTCATATTATGTAACCTCCAAGATAACCCCTGCTTCAGTCATATTATGGCCATACACATGTATATTCATGTAAATCAGTGCATATGTAGCACTAATGCATACACATGGACATGTATGGTTACCCATGTATACATGTCCTAATATAAGCTATGTTCAAAAAGGCTGGCTAGTGCCATAAGCAAGATATGGACAAAAATGAGGTAAAGAATGAGGCTAAATAAAACATCACCTCTGTATATTCACTAAGGGACCAATGAATAACAATGCAGTATGTAAAGGATATATATTTATATGTATCTGTCATGATACTGACTGTAAAACAACATTGCAAAATAATGACCAGTATATGGCACACACAAGGTAATTGTGCCAGTGGGACAGCCTCTCCCAGCAATGTTACATAAGTTACAAAATCAAGGATGTGTCACGTTGTTGAACAGACATAAGACAGCAACAATCAATATATAAATGGGTGCAAATAAAAACATTTGACTGACTTCACTGTGTTATATGAGAAGAATGAGAAGAATGTAGTATGAGAGCTGCTGTCATCCTTCATAATTATTTACAGGAACAACACAAGCAGGATAAGGTTCTCTATTATATGATCAAAGACGCATTATTTAAAATGCGTCTTGATTGAACTTGAAAGCACAAAACGGCAAAATACTGAAATGGCATATAAGCGAATTCTTTCCCTGGGAAAGAAATTGCTTGGCTGCCTTCATTATTTTGCCATTTTCGTCACTGTAGTGCGATCTCAGAGTTGATATATTTAAGTAGGGGGGTGTGGGGGGTGAAGCCCTCCACTTTATGTAATGTTTTAAAGGTTTTTTTTTTTCTTTTTTGGAACAGCGATTTTTTTTTTTTCCCTGGGAAAATTTATAATGACAAACCTGAGAGTAATACACCAGAAAGATAGTCAGAAATGGCCCGTAAACAAAACTCTTTCTATGTTTCACTCCCTGTCTCCCAATCTCTCCCCCCACTTCTGTCTCATCATTGCATGATGCCTGGCACTGGGCAGCAATAGTGACTGATGGTAAATGGCAGTTCATGTCTTACTTGTCTTTGGCCACTTTAGTCTTCATGCAAGTGTGCTGTACCTTGCTGCGTTATGGAATGATAGGCCGAGAGCACTATGAGGAGACAGTTATCATATGCTGAATAGGCTGCAGAGTTGAATGTTCACCATATGGGATGTTGCAATTGTAACTACTGTTACGAAGTATGTTGTACACAAACTTCCTTCCTTCATCATGTTGCCATAATCCTGGATTCCAACAGCATTAACATGCTTCTTCTTCTATATTTTTCAAACTCAGTCACAAAATGTTCATACCTTCCCAGAAATAAGTGCAAGACATTTTTTACAATCAAGGCTTTATGTGTTAAAAAGCAGAGTACTCTATGCACATCTGAAAAATATTGTGGCTATACACAGGTAAGGTGATAGGGTGAATTTCAATGCATTTCTATGCGTGATCTTAAGTCTATTAATTATGACACCTACATCTTTGTTATCATGTAGTGACTCAGTGATGTCATACAAACACATCCAATTGCATAAGAAGCATTACAACATTCCTGAAATACATGGACAGTCACTGGCTGTCTATGCATGCACCTGTATTATCCATATCATAATTACTTTATTGCAATTATCGTGACAAATTTGTAAATCATAACACATAAAACATTAGCATGACACACATCTGTTCTAAATTTTATCAGAATCAGAACTGTTTGTATGTCTGTACCCCTTATTTGCACAAAAGGTGGCATGGAGTACTATAGACTACTGTTAATTCCCATTCTAAGTTCAACCTA
Organism: Protopterus annectens; assembly: GCF_019279795.1. Taxonomy (NCBI): domain Eukaryota; kingdom Metazoa; phylum Chordata; order Ceratodontiformes; family Protopteridae; genus Protopterus; species Protopterus annectens. The sequence continues at coordinate 1,303,250,223 of NC_056725.1, forward strand.
TTCTAAGTTCAAACCTCCAAATGTCATTACACATGTGCTAATACTTCGCCATCAGTCATGCAATTGAGCTTGTCAGCGGTGCACTTCAGGGAGTAATTTTGAAAACAAGAAAGTAATGTGAGTGGCCTATAGTGCTTCAATGTGTTGTAATGGACTGTTGTACTCAAGATATGTGGATTTCACTGTGATGTTGACTGCACACTTCATTGGGTAAAGTTATGTCTGCATTCCAGCACAGTTATATTTGAAAATGATGTACAGTGGTGTGGGACCTTTGTCTACATACTTCATCAGTGGTAGTAAATAGTGTTCTCTTTATTTTTGACCTGTCTGTTTATATTTGTACTGCACATTGTCCAATCAGGAAGAAGTCCATTTAAAAAAGATACTACAAATGATAACAATTTGCATTCCGTCATCCTGATCTGAACACTCATGAAACCTTAGTTGTTAATTTGCTGTTTCACAAGTATGATTGTTACCAAAACACCATACTGTCAATCCAGTACATGTCACTCACACTACAGTAATGTACATGAATGACCGGATGGATAAGTTATCTGAGCATTATGTAATGACTTGTGATCATCACATTGCTTTTACTTCTGCTTATCAATACACATGCCTTTTCACCAAAACCTGTGATGCACACTAGCTTCTCTGCCACACACTGATGTGACAATCCTTACAAATGTGCATTATCACACATTTAAAGGCAAACTTCTCCTGTGGTGCTTACAGTTGATACAATGGACTCTTGATTATGTAATTAGATAGGTAGGTTTTCAAATGCAGCACTGACTGACTATCGTGAATGAGTGTGTGTGTGTGTGTGTGTGTGTGTGTGTGTGTGTGTGTGTGTGTGTGTGTGTGTGTGTGTGTGTGTGTGTGTGTGTGTGAATGCACCTGAAGGGAAGAATGGTGTCAAACCCACATATCTAGTGTTTATATGTATAGCTGGAGAGGTCTCTCACTACTATCAGTCCATTTTACCACAGATGACTCCTTTGTTAAACACTGAGGATACCATTTTTTGATATGTGCCTTATCTAAAACTAGTAGTAAGCTTTCTCCTTTGTTATGGGGGTAATGATGTAATACCCTGCAGGCTGTTGCCTTATTAAGCCATGAGTTTTAATCAGGGATCATCTATACATTGTGCATGGTGGTTCTTCTACCATCACTGTAATGACTGCATTATGCAACACGTATGTCTGGGTATACCTACCATCATGTAATATCTGTGACAAGGAGGCAGATCGCACTACTCTTTCAACCAATTACCTTGTGGCAAGAAGATGTAATGCCTTTTAATAAATCCTGTCTTAGAATTGTAGCAAGACTACTCCTGTAGTGCATACAGTCTACACAATGTGTTGTAGCTTATGTCATCACACAGGTAGGTGCCTGAAACCTGCAGTGACTGAATATTATTAGAGTGTGTGTCACTATACTGCTATGCATGAATTACATCCACCACAGTTGTGTACAATTATAGTGGGAGGGGGCTCCACTATTTTATTTCAGCTGCTTTGTAACACAATGATGATGTCATGGCTTCAGATATGTTTTGTCTCACAACTGAGATAAAACTTTGTGGCACTTGTGGTTAATATTATGTTGAATAAACTCATTTCTACACATTGAGGATTTTGAGCCAGTTAAATATATATTCTGTGGTCTGAGTGCACCTGTGGCACATGCAGTTAATACTGACTTGTATAACATATTTAGACAAACAGGCAGTGGCTCAAATCTAAGACTGTATGTGAGCAAAATAACGTGGATGGACAAGAGTGGCTTTGCCAACCAATAGTGATATTGGACTGTTCACAGCTGTATGAACATTAATGTAGCTACATCCTTTTCATCATTCAGTAAAATTTGTATTGGATAAACTAACATTAAAATTCTTACTTGCTTCACACCTTGAAGTCTGTTATTTTTTTACAACATCCATTACTTTTTTCTGTGGCAGAAGCAGTTAACAGACAGCTCTTTATAGTGTATACCATGATTGGCAGAGGGTTGAATCTGGTATACCTGGCTGTCAGACAATTGTGACAGAGAAGTGCAGCTTACACAAAGAATGTAGATATGGCAGAGTATGAAAGTTCCTTTCTTCAGGTCTCACACTCCATGTTAGGGGAGCCATAACCATTACAAAAGAATAGTGATGTAATGGTTTTGAGTGTGTTCTTCATGACACATCAGATATGCCCCCTTCTGTAGCATCAATTGTTGATACACCTCTCTCTGAGACCTGATTTCAGCATGTGTTCAAGTCTAGCAAGATGTAAATGCTGAGTATGTCAGTGAATGCTCACAGTCATTATTTATTTCCCCAGTAATAATGATCTGTATTGTATGACTTCATACAAATAGTTGCATATAAATGTAATTCTTTTATTCAAACTCTAGGGATTTATAGGATTTGAGGGATAATACATCATTTTTAATGTGTGCCATGCTGCGTACTCATCACAAAGTGTGGTATGTATGCCCAGTATAATGATGTAGTAGATGTACATCACTTAGCACAAAGTACATAAAGTAATCAGTGTTCTAAGATAGTTTTGGCATGTGTTCTTCTTTGTCAAAATGAAACAGCATTGACCTCTGGAAGGTTCGCTTAACCAATATTTCCACAATGGAGTTATTGGCGTAAAGGTAGATGATAACACCATTTGTCACAGGCCTGTGTACAGTTATGTATGTGAAATGTAAATCTTCATCTTGTCACTTAGTAATACATAGTAGTGTTTCACCTGGGTGTGACATATGTTACTGTAGTGTCATACAGGTCTTAGTAATGTTTTTTTTTAACAAGACTCACTTCAGGACTAAATATCAGTCACAATATATTGCATTTGCATGTGTTCTTTAATACAGTTATTTAAGTCAGCCTGTATGGCGTGGCATTTGCACCAGGAACAACACACATCATATCATTGATTACAGTATCACAAATGCATCATACTCAAATAATTGTAACCCAACATTTTCTACATTTGCCCAGTAACTGATGTGTTAACAGTGTAATGCTGGCATGGAATTTTATTTTACCCAAGTCTTGTCTGGGCTACCCATCTATTTGTGTTATACACATAAATACATCCTATGAATATAATGCGGTTATTTAAGTCAGCCTGTATAGCATGACACTTGTACCAAGAATGACACGTCATATCATGTACTACAGTACCACAAATACATCATACACAAATAGTTGTAATCTGACATTTGTTACATTTTCCCAATAGCTGATATAGTAAAAGCTTAATGATGGCATGGAAGTTTACTTTACCCAAGTCTTGTCTGGGCTACCATATCCATTTATGTTATACAGATAAATATATCCTATGCATATTGATATACATCATGACATTCAAAGACACACAGCCCATTTTCAGGGGACTGACTATACTTGAGTTGTACGTTGATTTATGGGCATCTTCTCATATATCACATGACCATGCCTCATTTTGCATGTACGTTTGTCAAATCTGCTATAGTTAGACAACATTTATTATGTATATCAGATCATTATTCTGTTTATATCCTAGTTGATATGACACATCTGTGTATATGTCATGTCTTTCAGTACATACATACACAGCATGCTTGAACAGTCACAAAATTACTACAACTCACAACAAGTAGTTTGGTAAAAATGCTTTTTTCATCACTTAATTACTATTATTGGAATGATTGCACAGGTGTCATTGATTCTTCTTCATACGTCCACATTGTCAAAGATGCGTACACTGACATAACCAACAGCAATAGTGTTTCTTTCATATACATAAAGCAATGAAATACTTACCATGTGTTTCACCTCTATGTATGTCATGACATCAGTCATGTAAATGTCATAATAACCTTTCATCAGTCCCACAGGATTCATTACAATGGCAGAGTACATCCATACACTTGCCACACAGGTGTAGCTAGGTATTCTCAATGTAATCATGTGAGTAACACAAATACTACTGAGCAAGTCACAGAACATGTATAGTTGCAAGAACAGATTTAGGTTTTATAACTATATATGTAATGTTTATATTTTACATTAATATACGACATATGTTTGACTAACAAGTGGCAGAAATGTCCCTTTCTGAAGTGCATTGGACAATAGCAGTATGATTCATTCATTTTTTTGACATGATAGTTGGGGAAGACAACCTGCTGTTGATTACAGCTGGTAACTTTCAGG